>NW_011478956.1:15355-15733 GCF_000754665.1 Bison bison bison | reverse complement strand
CATCACAGCAGGATCCTCTGTGACCCACCTCCCAGAATATTGGAAATAAAAGCAAAAATAAACAAATGGGACCTAATTAAACGTAAAAGCTTCTGCACATCAAAGGAAACTATTAGCAAGGTAGAAAAGACAGCCTTCAGAATGGGAGAAAATAATAGCAAATGAAGCAACTGACAAATAACTAATCTCAAAAATATACAAGCAACTCCTACAGCTCAACCCCAGAAAAATAAATGACCCAATCAAAAAATGGGCCAAAGAACTAAACAGACATTTCTCCAAAGAAGACATACAGATGGCTAACAAACACATGAAAAGACGCTCAGCATCACTCATTATCAGAGAAATGCAAATCAAAACCACTATGAGGTACCATTT
>NW_011478956.1:11125-15255 GCF_000754665.1 Bison bison bison | reverse complement strand
TAATAAATGCTGGAGAGGGTGTGGAGAAAAGGGAACCCTCTTACACTGTTGGTGGGAATGCAAACTAGTACAGCCACTATGGAGAACAGTGTGGAGATTCCTTAAAAAACTGGAAATAGAACTGCCTTATGATCCAGCAATCCCACTGCTGGGCATTCACACTGAGGAAACCAGAAGGGAAAGAGACATGTGTACCCCAATGTTCATCGCAGCACTGTTTATAATAGCCAGGACATGGAAGCAACCTAGATGTCCATCAGCAGATGAATGGATAAGAAAGCAGTGGTACATATACACAATGGAGTATTATTCAGCCATTAAACAGCATACATTTGAATCAGTTCTAATGAGGTGGATGAAACTGGAGCCTATTATACAGAGTGAAGTAAGCCAGAAGGAAAAACACCAATATAGTATACTAACACATATATATGGAATTTAGAAAGAGGGTAACAATAACCCTGTGTACGAGACAGCAAAAGAGACACTGATGTATAGAACAGTCTTATGGACTCTGTGGGAGAGGGAGAGGGTGGGAAGATTTGGGAGAATGGCATTGAAACATGTAAAATATCATGTATGAAACGAGATGCCAGTCCAGGTTCGATGCACGACACTGGATGCTTGGGGCTAGTGCACTGGGACGACCGAAAGGGATGGTATGGGGAGGGAGGAGGGAAGAGGGTTCAGGATGGGGAACACATGTATACCTGTGGTGGATTCATTTTGATATTGGCAAAACTAATACAATTATGTAAAGTTTAAGAATAAAACAAAATTAAAAATTAAAAAAAAAAAAACAGAATTGATGCTTTTGAACTGCGGTGTTGCAGAAGACTCTTGAGAGTCCCTTGGACTGCAAGGATATCCATCCAGTCCATCCTGAAGGAGATCAGTGCTGAATGTTCATTGGAACGACTGACATTGAAGCTGAAACTCCAATACTTTGGCCACCTGATGTGAGGAACTGACTCATTGGAAAAGACCCTCGTACTGGGAAAGATTAAAGGCAGGAGGAGAAGCAGGCAACAGAGGATGAGGTGGTTGGATAGCATCACTAGCTCTATGGACATGAGTTTGAGTAAGCTATGGGAGTTGGTGATGGACAGGGAACCCTGGAGTGCTGCAGTCCATGGGGTCCCAAAGAGTCAGACAAGACTGAGCAACTGAACTGAACTGGAGGGTCCCTGGCCAACAAAGTCCCAAGTTTAACAACATTCCAGTTTTGCATGTCAAACAAACAGCATTAATATGAAACCAGGGCTGCAGTTTGTTCACAGATTGATGATGGTATCAGTTTGAGTTCTTGGATTATAAACTGGAATCCCAAATTGTAACATTTGAAATCTCACTCATGGAGTGCACGCATTGCCTGGAAACTTCTTCCAACTGGGACTCCAGATATGTGATGTCATGCGACTTCCCAGTACTATTTATGTCTGAGTGTTGGTCAAAACCCATCCAATTTGTTAATAAATTCTTTGAATCTGAGACAAAAGTGAAAACTTTCTGCAAAACACCCACCTTCATCCTTGTCAGTTCACTGATTCCCAGAGGTCCTATGTATCCCTGGGATGTTAGGCTTCCACACATCTAAGCTGGTTGAAGGGCTTCCCTCGTGCCTTACTCGTAAGGAATCCACCTACAATGTGGATTGATCCCTGGGTCCCTGAGTTCGATCCCTTGGTGAGGAAGATACCCAGAAGGAGGAAATGGCAACCCACTCCAGTATTCTTGCCTGGGAAAACCCATGGACAGAGGAGCCTGGCAGGCTATAGTCCATGAGGTCGTAAAGAGTCAGATACGACTGAGCGCACACACACAGGTTAGTTGAGACGTAGTAATACAGATGATACTGTATCACTGTGATACAGATGGCTACTCCATAGTGCCCATGGCATCCTGGGGCAGCTGTGTTTAGGCACACATGACTTTGTAGACTTACACCACCTGGACCCACTATGGAGTTGTCCTTGCCCATCAGCTGTCCCACAGAAGAGCCAGCACCACCTGGCGATGTCCCACCAAACTGCAGGGGCTTTTCCTGAGAGAGCACTTGGTTATTTGACCTCTTACCCAGGAAGCACCATGACTTTTGACTGCTGCCTGTTACACCAACAAGACACCTCTGAGAGTTCTCCTCTGCATGGCCACCTGTCCACCAGACCCACCCCTCTAGGGGCCCAGATGCTAGGACCCACCACACAAATGCTGAAGGAGTGCCCACCAGCCTGAGGTACAGACATCCCTCTATCCATCTGCATGATTTCTGCTGGGAATCCCCAATACTGATGGGAATCCTTTGACCCACCTGATAGGAACAATGCAATGATTCAGAATGATGAGGGTCCATTTGCCGAGGTCCAGCCCCGGCTGACCCAGGGTATTTGGAGGAGAGACGGTGTTGGCAATTTATTTAAATATTTATTAGAGATATAAAGAGTAATGGAATGAGAATAGCTCAGTAGGAAAATTCAGTGGAGAAAAGAGGCTGAGTAGCTTGGTTTAGGCGGAAAATCAGTATAACCTGTGACACCAGGTTAGCTCTGACCACGGAGGCTGCAGGCGCCCTCTCGAATAGCGGAAGGTGCCCCACCTTAGACACCTTCTCGAGTGGGTCTTAGAAGCCCAGGCAAATAAAGGTCGCAGAGGACCTCCGCGCTCCAGATGGAGACTCAGCCGAAATGTGAAAAGAACGAATGACATGGGGAAACCAAGCTTCGGTGAGCAAGGCCCGTAGCTTTATTTTCAACAGGGGCTTTTATACCCTAAGTTACACATAGAGGATAATAGGGGATGTGAAATCATGCAAAGTCAGCAGTCTTTGATCCTTATCAAAAACCAGGGTTTCTTTCCTGCAAATTTATCGGATACAAATGGTTTAAGTGATTTACATCATCTTCTGGCCAGAAGGCCTATTAACATTTTATAACTCTTGACAAAGGTTTGTCAACCGTAAGACTTATTTTCTCTAAGAGTAATTATTTTAAGGTTTGGCGCCATCCTCCGAAGGTGTTAGATAAAGTTGCATTCCTATAGGGCAGAGGTGCAGTGGGTTTACAACAGGAAATAATTTATTACCTTAAGGGTCTAAAGTTGCTAACACCAAGGCCACTACTTATTTTTTCTACATACCAACTATATTAATTAATACACATTCAAGCATACAATACAGGGGATGTGGAAACTTGGCAGCAAGCATTGGCTCATCAATGAAATCTTTTACTAGTTTTATTCTGACAGTTTCTAACTCTCTGAGAGGCTCTAAGCTATTTGAATATCTTAAGCTTCCTGTGCCTCTGGAGACTGGGAGACGGTAAACAATCATATGCATAGCTGTAGGAGTCTGGGTAAACTTGTCAGGCCAGTTAGAGAGCTATCTGAGGGGTTTGGATTTAAACACTCCTAATGCCCAGGAACTTTAATAATTGGAGCTGTAAGTTAACTCTTTGTCAGAGAGAACGAGATGGTGGTGGGGGACAGCCCCCAGTAAAGTCAGAGGTAAGAGCACAAAACAGTAAAGTAGGCAGACTCTGGTTTTTTGGGGGTAGATCCAGGGGGACTCTTGAGGCTCGATCCCGCCTTTGCGTATGCCGAGCCTCCTTCCTCATGACCTTTGCCATGAGTAGAGTGCCTCTCGCCAGCTCCCAGCATCCATTCACACATACAAGGGCCCAAAACCCCAGAAGCCCGATACACAATCACATATGAGGGTCCTACAATGTTCCCACTGGTGCCCAAACATTCTTGCTGACACATATATACTTCTAAACACAACATCAATATGTGATGATAAATGCTTAATAAAAAGTTCTTTGACAAAGGCAGG
Source organism: Bison bison bison (assembly GCF_000754665.1). NCBI lineage: Eukaryota > Metazoa > Chordata > Mammalia > Artiodactyla > Bovidae > Bison > Bison bison. Next base: position 11,426 of record NW_011478956.1, on the reverse strand, counting down.
AGGACTGTATTTGTGATATCTACATAAATGTTCCCACCATGATCAATTTCAAGCTACCTACTTGACATCACTGAACACAGAGCTGGGAGGAGATACGTACCATTGACTATCTGATGCTAGTATGAACCAGTTCCAGAGCATTCCAAATCTTTTCATATGAGCATGTGCATACAATCTACTTACACCCAGAGTAGGGCCCTCAACTCCCACCACAGATATATAAGCAGAAGGACACTATATATATATATACACACACACACACACACATATACATATATGTGTGCATGTTTGTGTTCATATA
>NW_011478956.1:6914-10345 GCF_000754665.1 Bison bison bison | reverse complement strand
CATCCTCTGTCATCCCCTTCTCCTCCTGCCTTCAATCTTTGCCAGCATCAGGGTCTTTTTCAATGAGTCAGTTCCTCACATCAGGTGGCCAAAGTATTGGAGTTTCAGCTTCAGCATCAGACCTTCCAATGAATACTCAAGACTGATTTCCTTTAGGATGGACTGGTCTGATCTCCTTGCAGTCCAAGGGACTCTCAAGAGTCTTCTCCAATACCACAATTCAAAAGCATCAATTCTTTGGGCATCAGCTTTGTTTATGGTCCAACTCTCACATCCATACATGACTACTGGAAAAAAACCATAGCTATGCCTAGACGGACCTTTGTCGGCAAAGAAATGTCTTGCTTTTTAATGTGTTGTTTAGATTGGTCATAGCTTTTCTTCCAAGGAGCACACGTCTCTTAATCTCATGACTGCAGTCACCATCTGCAGTGATTTTGGAGCCCAATAAGATAAAATCTGTCACTGTTTCCATTGTTTTCCCATCTATTTCCCATGAAGTGATGGGACCGGATGCCATGATCTTAGTTTTTTGAATGTTGAGCTTTAAGCCAGCTTTTTCACTCTCCTCTTTCACTTTCATCAAAAGACTCTTCAGTTCCTCTTCACTTTCTGCCCTAAGGGTGGTGTCCTCTTCATATCTGAGGTTATTGATATTTCTCCTGGCAATCTTGATTCCAGCTTGTGCTTCATCCAGTACTATAGTATTTACTAAAAATAGACAGAAAAAACAAAACCACTAGGAGTGGACTGTGTGGTTCAAACCCATGATGTTACAGAGCCAACTGTACTTATATGTCCAACTCACTAATACTGAGAATACATATACAAGCAACATCACTAAAATGTTTAGGCATTACATTTTGAGACATATACAAAGAGGACTCTAAGCCTTCTGATATATTCACAAATCACAAATACACACATCTACACACCACCCATGTGTATACACCCCAAATGCTCAGACACACACAAAACACAAAAACACCAACAATCTCTGCATCTTACTAATATACATACACAGTTCTCACACATCTATGGACACATACGTGCAAACATTCCCAACCCCTGAATGTAGAGACTGCCCCAAACACTATACATTATGCTACCTCTCCAGAATACAACCTTCCCACTGATCCCAAAAAATGTCAACAAAAGATACTATATACATATATCTACCCTCAGACTAATATACAAACGGACCACTGCTTACTTCAAACCCATGTATAAACATCCTAGGAGTCTCCAAAGAAATGCACTTAGAATATACCTAACACTTCCATACCTTATGAACAAACTGATAACTCAGGCACATGGTGATGGACATACAAATTACAATACACAAGAAGACACAGAGAAATACCTATAGCAAATCATTTAGGAAATACCTTCCATATGCCAGATTATCCTTCGCTAATAGGAGCCAGGTCCTATGTCTGCAAAGACCAACAAATAATCATATCACATATTCCTAATACATATAAATGCAATTCTGCATCTCCTCTGTAGAAATATAGAACTGCACTTCACCATCAGATACACATATACTCACTTCTCAAAATATGTAAGCCTAAGTGGCCCCTAGTAAAAATACAAATGCATAGCAGCCACAAATATTCCTGCAAATGGCCATGCCCCTTGAATACACACACAAACTATTATACACACAACAATCCACAAGCCCCAAATACAATCACAATTACCCACTACACTACAAATATGCAAACATAGAGCAGTATATAACCTTTGTTCCAAATACACATATAATACCACACTATCGGCATATACATAACCCCACATTCCCAAATTCTCAGACAGATTAATTCTTCCATCATGAAGAATACAGAATCACACAAATAAAACACACCTACACAAGTCCCATGCAATAGCCACAGACTTGCCCCCTACACAGCAAAACACACAGAGACAGCTCTGGAAAATACACACATGCACAAACCTCAAATCCATGCAACATACACAATACACAAATGATATCCTGAATACACAAATGATCATCCTACATTCCCCAAGTACACAAAAGACTGTATACCCAAAATAATATACCCCAGTAGTTTTCCTAACGTTGCCCTTTATGCATACAGAAATTCACCATTACACCCATACAAATTTCCAAATTCATGGGTGAAAAAAACACATGTGAAAATATTCCCCAAACACCAATTTACAATTACCTAACCATCCGCACCTTGAGTATGCCTGTATGAAATCTAAACTTCCTTCAAATACAACATTCGCCTTTACACATCCTCACAAAAACACAACCTGCCCTTAAATACAAATATCCGCAAACAAAACCAACCTACACATTGGGCTACATGTCAGATTCCACCAGTCAACTAAATAGGCACAGACCCCATCTGAACTTGCAAACCAGTCATGATTCGACATCAGACTACTAATTGATGTCTATTACTACATTCAGCAAAGTTTCTCCCATCGTGGACAAGAGTGCAGTTTGAATATATGTGTTGATGTTTTCATGTTAAAAAGGAAGACACTCATGAAGTTATGAGAATGTACAGTTAGATCTTCACTCACTTTCCACTCATTTTCCTATAACCTGTGCTGGTTCTTGGGAACCTGATGAAGGCTTTCAAATCAGAAGTACTCCCCTACAGCTTTGGTATTCCTCAGAATACGTGGACAGAATGGCACCTATTTCATGGCTCTCACCCACTATTTACCCTGAAATGTATGCCTGCCATCACTGAACTGACTATGCAGCCTGCTCCCCTATGTCACTAAACCTGGTGTAAACAGAGCAAGGGAACTGAGCTCTATGGAGGCCTGAACCCACATTCTGGGGAGTCTCCCTACATGGACAAGGCCACAAATAACCAACAAAGTGAATAGCAGTGCAGACTGTGACACCTGAGGGGTTGAGAGTCCCTGTATCTCTTACTTTGATGTTCCTTTAATTTATTTATTTTTTTAATTTATGTATTTTAATTGGAGGTTAATTATTTTACAATATTGTATTGGTTTTGCCATACATTGACATGAATCCGCCACGGGGGTACATGTGTTCCCCATCTTGAACCCCCCTCCCATCTCCCTCCCCATATCATCCCCCTGGGTCATCCCAGTGCACCAGCCCCGAGTATCCTGTATCATGCATCGAACCTGGACTGGTGATTCCTTTCACATATGATAATATACGTGTTTCAATGCCATTCTCCCAAATCATCCCACCCTTGTCCTCTCCCACAGAGTCCAAAAGACTGTTCTATACATCTGTGTCTCCTTTGCTGTCTCACATACAGGGTTATCATTACTATCTTTCTAAATTCCATATATATGCGTTAGTATACTGTATTGGTGTTTTTCCTTCTGGCTTACTTCACTCTGTATAATAGGCTCCAGTTTCATCTACCTCATTAGAACTGATTCAAATGTATTCTTTTTAATGG
>NW_011478956.1:3218-6197 GCF_000754665.1 Bison bison bison | reverse complement strand
TGCTTCATTTGCTATTATTTTCTCCCATTCTGAAGGCTGTCTTTTCACCTTGCTTAGAGTTTCCTTTGTTGTGCAGAAGCTTTTAATTTTAATTAGGTTCCATGTGCTTATTTTTGCTTTTATTTCCAATAGTCAGGGAGGTGGGTCATAGAGGATCCTGCTGTGATTTATGTCGGAGAGTGTTTTGCCTATGTTCTCCTTCAAATACTGGTTACTGAGATAAGCTTTAGAAACAAACTCAGAGTGTCCTTTTTAACAACTTAATTAAGCCTCTTAGCAATGTAACATAATCACAACCAACTATCTAAGGAGTGAGTCTTAGAAATACAGACCTTACTTAACAAAACTGGAGCTTAATATCCAGTGAAACATAATAGATGCCATAGGCCTGACATCAGTTAGGTGGATTTGTCTTTTAGAGCTCCCCAGTATATGTTTAGATTTCTGTATATGTCAGGACACAGTATTTTTATTTACCTGATAAGGCCGTTCAGAACCCAAGTGTTTCCAGTTTCTGGAGGGATGAGGCAGAGAGAAAAAAGATATAATTTTACCCATAGGAGTGAGTCACTAGATTGTTTTAAACGATCAGTAACTCAAGGAGAAGTGCTTCTTTATATCTGAAAACACAGATTAAAGCCAATAATATGTCAGACAAAAAGTCATGAAAATTGTGGTCATATTTAGCAGTCTACTCCATCCCATGCAATTGATCCCTTTGTTCTGTTGTCCTTGTCCAATGACCAAGGACATCAGTGAAAGCAGTAGTCTGGAAGAAACTCATGAAGTTTTTGCCAGTGTCTGCACAACCTGTCCAGCAAAATGGGTGCCCCAATCACTGGAGATTGTAGAAAGCACATTTTAACCTTTTTTTTTTTTTCTTTCTTTCTTTCTATTCTGAGATATTAATCCTGAAGCCAGGAAAGGCATTATCAAATAAAAATGAGGTTTGTCAGGGAGCCAGGAAAAGCCAAGCGGCCATCTTGGACGTCTCATAGCCTCAACTGTTTGGTTTATAGCCATTTTTAATCCATTTTAAATTCCCCGAGAAGGGTTAATTTTTGCAGGAGCAGAATGAGCTTTATTCATGTGTGCTATAGTCTGTTATCAAAAGCCACTTTCCAAGAGAACTTTCTTCTTTCAATCAGCGAGAGAAAACCAAATTCCAGTTTGGTACTGGCTGTGAAGCAATAGTTATTCACTTAGTCATAGTAACAATAAGACTTCAAAGGTAGTTTAATGTGTTAACAAACTTGCACCATGCACAAAAATCTTCTTTCACTTGCCACACACCTTTTTTACACTTTCTGTATTCATCACTTCATTTGTCCATTTAGAGGACAGCCACCTGTACTTTTAAACTTACTTTCCTTTTCCTTAATAGAATGTAATTCCATTCCTTATTACTTTTTATTCAAAACACATATCTTACTTTTCTTCAGCAACCATGAATTGTACTTTACATCATCATTCTATACACTGGTAAGGATACATCACCCAAAGTTATGTCATTTATAGAAGTATATTCACAATGTTTCTGTTAATTAGATCAATAAACAAACATCAATATCATGTATCAATTCAATAATGATTATTTCCCAGTTCACACAAGCATGAAATTCATTTACTTTAATTTTCTTGAATTTAGAATTGTTTGATTTGTAAGCACTTACTTCTCTTTAGGCCAGTTAATTAGAGCTCATTGATCCACTTCAGTTCAGTTCAGTTCGGTCCCTCAGTCATGTCCGACTCTTTGCGACCCCATGAATTGCAGTATGCCAGGCCTCCTTGTCCATCACCACTTCTCGGAGTTCACCCAAACTCATGTCCATTGAGTCGGTGATGCCATTCAGCCATCTCATCCTCTGTCGTCCCCTTCTCCTCCTGCCACTGGATTCATGGATTCTTCTGGGGCCAAAGACAGTCTCAGTCACTCAGAACTTTGTGTATATTTTATTTAAAGTGAAGGTGACCAAAAAAGCTTCTGACACAGACATCAGAAGGGGGTAGGAGTGTAACCACCTCACTAATTTAAGCAGGGCCATATATACTTCTCAACTAGCTTCTGAGAATAGACAACATCTCAAGGATGTGAGCGTTTTGCCCACACCCTTTCCTATAACATACATCCAAAGCTCAAAAAAAGGAATGTCCTTGAACCTGAGATACTGCTCCCTACAATGCCTACTTGTCTTAGGCAAAAGAAAGTTAAAAAGAAAGAAAGTTTGCCTCCTCCTTAAAGGGGCTTTAGGCTTGGACTTCTTATCAACCTGCTGGGACAGGTAAGTATACAGTTAAAATCAGAAAACTTTTTGTAATGGTAGTTTTGTATAACATACCACCAATAACTCATATAAGTATATCACTTATAAATTCAGTATGAAGGTCAAAAGATAAAATATCAAAATAATGATAACAACAAAATGAAATAATGGAACCATGTTTGAAGAATTAGATGAAAGTATGATATTAAGTCAACAAACAGAAACTCAATGAAAAGCTACAAATTATTTTTTTTTAAAGGAAACTAATATAAATTCTGGATTTGAAAACTAGAATAATTGAAATGAAAAATTGATAGGTTCAATAGCACATTTGAGATGCTAGCAGAAATAATCCATAAACTTGAAGATGAATTCATATAAATCAATGTAAAAATAAAGAGAAAAAAATGTTGAGGGAAAATGATCTAATGCATCCATTCATTACACCATCAAGTATGGAAGGAGAGAGACTCTCAGAAAGCAGGGAGAGAAAGGGGAGGGAGTAAAATTAATTGTAGACAGAATGGCTGACCGGCAGGTCAGAGCGAAAGGGAGGCGCAGCGCAGGGCTCTTAGGGTGCCCGGCGGCAGCTGCCTCCGTCTAAGGCCATACCACCCTGAATGCCCGATCTCGTCTGATCTCGGAAGCTAAGCAGGGTCGGGCCTGGTTAGTACTTGGGTGGGAGACCGCCTGGGAATACCGGGTGCTGTAGGCT
>NW_011478956.1:0-407 GCF_000754665.1 Bison bison bison | reverse complement strand
CCGGCCCAAGGCTGATGCCCCCTCCCTTGGGGAAGCTGCTTCTTCCGCGCGCCTCCCTCTGAGGTGCGTCACAGGCTGTGCCAGTGTGTCTGTCTCGGATCCGATGCCATCCTCTCTCCCCTGTCTGTCTCCCGTTTGCTGTCTCTCTGTCACTCGCTCTGTGTCTCCCTCTCTCTGTCTCTGCCTCCCTGTGTGTGTGTGTGCGTGTGTGTGTGTGTGTGTGCGCGCGCATGCGCGTGCGTGCATGTGCGTCTGTCTGTCTGTCTGTATCTCCCTCTCGCAGTCTTGGAGTCTGTCTCTGAACTTTCATCTCTTTCTGCCTCTGTCTCTCCTGACACCCGGCCGCCTGTCCGTTCCTCTGGCCCCGGCTTCTCACAGATTCTATGGCTCTGGCTGATGAGCTTGCG
>NW_011478955.1:9259-10470 GCF_000754665.1 Bison bison bison | reverse complement strand
TTCTTGTATTTCTAGTAGGGAAGGAAGGCAATGGCTTCAATCCCTCTGCCACAGGGCAGAGCCAAGATTCTCTGAAACTCAGGCAGATGGGACGTGTGGGAGGTTGAGCATCTTCTCCTTATGGAGCATGAGTGTGCTAACCCCTAGAAAGAGTCAGTTCTCTGAGCACATGGTCTGGAAGCTTCTACCACCAACAGCTCATTGATTCTTGCCCCCTCTCCCTGATAAGGGGAGGGGGCCATGGAGACCCGTGAACTCTTCCCTGGTTTCCAGCCACCAGAAATGGTCTCCAGAGACGGGGTGGGGACAGGTATGGGCCCTGGCCCTGCTGGGTTCTCCTCTCCAACCCCTTTCAGTACAGCTAGATGAAAGCCTCTAGCTCTTAGGGAATGAAGCCCTTGAAAGGGATCTTGTTCTTGTCCAGAGTGCAGGCTGAAATACACTACAGGGTCACAAAGTTGAAGGGCTGAGTGGTGCTCTTGGCCAGCAGCTTCTCATGTAGCAGCTCTTAGGCTGTCTTCTTAAAGGGGGTGGTGGTGTCCATGTGGGTCCCTGCCTCTATCAGGGCATTCATGATCCCAGGCAGTTGTTCTGCTTTGCAATGTGCACTGGGGGTGTTGTTGTCAAAATTGCGGCTGTCTAGTTGGCCCTGCAGTCAAGGGCACCTTGACCACCTGGATAGAGGGGAATGTGCCCACTTAGAAGGGAACCACATTTGTGGTTGGTGTCCACCGCCATGTGCAGGAGTGAAGACATTCTTGCTGTGATGGGCACACTTGAGCAGTAGCTCTGGTGCTTCATGTCCTCCTGATCCGGCCTGCACTCCACTTTCTCCAGCAGGTAGAACAGGTAGAGGATGATGGCCAGGGCCGTGGTGAACTGGGCTGAGTCCCTGGGCTCCTTGGGCCCGCTCAACTTTCCAGACCTTTGCACAGCACCCACATTAGATCTGCAAAGCCATCTGGCATACTCAGGCTGCCCCTTGGCCAAGCAGTTCTTGAGCAATTAGGAGAAGAGTTCATCAAAGGACAGGAAACTTCTAGCGGTCTGAGGCTCCAGGTTGTTCTCCTGCATGTCCAAGGTGTACTTCCACTAGTGGATGCAGCACTAGATGCTGTCCAAGTTTGCCTACACCACATCCTGGTAGCGCATATAGTGGGAAGTGTCCAGGTGGGAGGGACCAGGACCGCTCTCAGGTCAACAGTGCCTGC
>NW_011478955.1:9013-9159 GCF_000754665.1 Bison bison bison | reverse complement strand
CACACAGGGCCACACTGTCCTTGATGCTGCACAGGTGCACCTGGGCACCCTGCAGTAATAGATAGCGGGTGATCTGGCAGTGGCCTGTGTAACAGGAGATCATGAGGCACGTGTGCCCGTGCCGGTTGGCCACCTCCAGGTCCGCC
>NW_011478955.1:3329-5897 GCF_000754665.1 Bison bison bison | reverse complement strand
TATAAGAGACACAGGTTTGATCCCTGGGTCAGGAAGACCCTCTGGAAGAGGGCATGGCAACCCACTCCAGTATTCTTGTCTGGAGAATCCCATGGACAGAAGAGACTGACAGGGTAAGGTCTACAGACTCTCAAAGAGTCAGACAAGACTGAAGTGACTTAGCAGGCAAACAAAGGCAATTAACTGGCACAGATGCCACTCCCATTACCAGCTGAGCTTAGGATGAACCATGAAAGAATGTAGAGAAAACGGTGCTCTCAGGTCCTCTTGTAGGACCACTAGTTGTCATTCATCTTAAGAACATGCAGGTACTGGACTGTATCTGCTCAGTTAAACAAATGGTTGATTTCTTGCTATCTTTGCAGTCTGATTAGCAGGTTGCCCATGATGCCAATCACTGTCTGGTTTAATACTCAGTAATGAAATCATTCTACTTCTATTCTACATTTGTGGAGAAGATTTCCTGGGTTGTCAGGAGATTGTATTTTTAATTTTCCACAACAGTATGCTGCTGCTGATGGGATGGCCTGAAAGTTCCTAAACTAAGCAGACCAGTGAAGGTAAATTATCAAATGCCTCCCTCTTAGCGCTTTGCTCTTTTCAAATACTACCTGGATGGATCCCACTCTCCAAATTCTAGATTTTCTTTTTGAGTAAACATGCATAATACAGGACCTAAAAATCCATCAGGGTCACCATCAGCTTTAATGGTGGGAAAGATGGAAAGCCCAGATGTTGCCTGCAGATCTTCTCTCTTGAATGGCCAATACAGCTCTATATGACATTTGGAAGGGAATCCATTTGAAAGGAAAATGCAGGCTTATATTGACCTGAGAAAGCTTTCTTTAATTTGGATGAATTAACATATACAGTGGTTTTTATTAGGACCTCATCCTCAGGCTTCCCTGGTGGCTCAGATGGTAAAGAATCTGCTTACAATGCAGGAGACCTGGGTTCGATCCCTGGGTCGGGAAGATCCCCTGGAGAAGGGAATGGCAACCCAATCCAGTATTCTTGCCTAGAGAATCCCATGGATGGAGGAGACTGGCAGGCTACTGTCCTTGGTGTTGCAAAGAGTTGGACACAACTGAGCAACTAAACAATTGCACTTCATCTCCAGCAAAGGAATTACTCATGTTTACAGGATGAATATCATCCTAAGAAGAAGGTTAAAAATTATTTGGGAAGATGGAGGAAATGGGAGAATTAAAGTCACTTTCTCTTTCACCAAACCCTCCTCCTCCTTTCTCTGCTGTCTCCCCTCCTTTTGCTCCCTTTCCATGGCAGCTCTTCATCTTCAGGCCTCAATCTGACCCCTAGTAAGGGTGAAGCTATGACCTTTGAGATGGGCAGTTAATCAGTAGATTTCCCTGCAAAGAGGGACAAGGAGACAGTAATGAATTATCTGCCCCGTGTGAGGTGTGTGTTTGTCTCATGCCCTAGCTCTGATTCGATTTCATGCTTAGCCTAGATTTTGACCTTCAAGATTATTTTCTTATCCACGAACTGTATAGCTAGGAAAGCAGAGATGACAAAGCAATATTATCAAGGAATAACTGGGAACTTGGATAAAAGAATGTGTCCCCCGCCCCTCCTCCCACGGTGGCTACAGGATGGAGAGTGGTTGCAGCAGTCACTTAGAAAAGACAAACAACAAAGGTGCTAGGCTGAAATATACAGTATGGGAAAGGAAATCCAACAGTCATCTAATTCTACATTTTTCCTGACTCAGTGACAAGATAGCTGGCCTTCCCTAACCACTTTGCCAATAAAGCTGATTCACTATGTAGCTACCCAGACTTGAAGCAGTATGAATCTACATGACCTTCAACTCTCCAACATTTTTCATTGAGGCCTTCTTTTCGTGTGCCCAGGGAAGACCCACAGAAGTTTGCACAAGTACTTGGAAGTGTGTTTTCAGTTTACAGCCCCACACATGGGGATGTGCCCTGGTTGCTACACAGAATTCTGCAACAGGATTTGGTTATATGATTAAGCAGCAGGCATGTCAGGACTGGAAGGTAACATACCACATCAGAGGGAATTGTGGCCAAAAGACACTGACTATATGCCACCTCCCACAACCATGGAAGAACTAATGGCTTGAGGGGCCCACTGAGAGGGCCTGCAAATGGCCATACTTGAAGCCTTTTTGCTAAAAGTGAGCTGGGAGAAATCAAGGCAGTATACTCGGAAGACTAGTGAGTTCCCTGTTGATTTTCATCGGCAGTTTGTTGATACTTTCTCAAGATTTACCAGCATGGATCCAGGGCAGTGTTCTGCTGTACTTTTGTGTCAACATAGGACAGTCTATTATATAAAACTTAGCAGCAGCTGCTCAGTTTTGGGATAATCTAGAGAAAGTGGAAGAAGAAAAGAAGCAGTTAAACATAGCCCAGCAGGCTCCTCTGTCCATGTAATTCTCCAGGCAAGAATACTGGAGTGGATTGCCATTTCCTACTCCAGGGGATCTTCCCTACTCCAGGGGATCTTCCTGACCCAGGGATGGGATCCAGGTCTCCTGCACTCCAGCTAGATTGTTTTTCATCTGAGTTACCGGGGTAGGCA
>NW_011478955.1:365-882 GCF_000754665.1 Bison bison bison | reverse complement strand
AACTGTGAATAAGCATTACTGTCCAATCTGAATCTTGTACTTGGAAGATGCAATCTTTTTTTTATATTCCTTTTTTTAAAAAAAACTTTATTGAAGTATAGTTGATTTACAATGTTGTGTTATGTGTTAATATCTGCTGTACAGCAAAGTGCTTCAGTTATACACATATATATTCTTTTTCATATTCTTCTATTATGAAGATATATCACAGAATACTAAATATACTTTGCTGTCTTATACAAAAGGATCTTGTTGTTTATCCATCTTATACATAATAATTTACATCTGCTAACCCCAAACTTCCAACCCTTCTTCCCTCCCCACCCCCACCCCATTGGCAACCACAGCTATGTTCAAAAGATGCAGTCTCCTAAACCCTGCTACTCTTTACCAGTTCCTAACCAAAGAGATGACCACAAGTGTACAATGGTGGAAATTCTCTGGCAGTCCTGTGGTTAGGACTTCCACTGCAGGGGGCATGGGTTTGATCCCTGGTCAGGGCACTAAGATCCCGCAT
>NW_011478955.1:0-265 GCF_000754665.1 Bison bison bison | reverse complement strand
GCGTGGTGCAAACAAAAAAAATTGCACACTTGATAATGTTTACTGATGTGCCACGCATCCAAGATGAAAAGAGTCCATCTCGAGGCTTCATATGCTGGGGTGACTGCTCAAGAAATCTTGGAGGATTATGTTTTGCCTGGAATTTAATCTGCACTAACAGCCAGGTTTAGAGAAGGCAATGGCACCCCACTCCAGTACTCTTGCCAGGAAAATCCCATGGATGGAGGAGCCTGGTAGGCTGCAGTCAACGGGGTTGCCAAGAGTC
>NW_011478954.1:4566-6023 GCF_000754665.1 Bison bison bison | reverse complement strand
ACATGAGAATCCAAGAGCTGAGAAACAGCAGAATTTAATGAGGTTTTTGTAGAAAAGATTGCTGCTTAACTGTTCAAAATCATTTGTGTTTAAAAAGACTTTATACTAAAGAAAAATATTTAAAACAGTGTCAGCAACAGACTTGCCTTATTGCTTGAACAGAAGCTGAAGAGTTTGTTAAATCCATCTTGTGGTGAGAGAAACATTTAGGAGCCTGGGCACAGGGTGAGGGAGGGCAGAGAGAGGAGGAGGGGGCAATGGCGGAGAGGCAGGAACTGACGAGTGGAAACAAAGGGGATGGTGTGGGCTGATGAAGATCAGCAACCCCACATTTCCACCTCTTGATCAGGCCTGCAGAAAAAATACAGGGTGGGTGGCTGGACCATTGCCATGTTCTGCCTTTTGAATTTAGTCTAAATTGAATCAAGTGGTGGGAAGGCACAGGAAGAACTCAGGACTGCTATTGCAAGAAAAACCAGCTTTCAAATAAATGAAGTAGTCAGAAATAAAAAGGCAGCTGTGGTTCCTGAGACACTTAAAACTCAGCATCTCAGGGAGGCTGAGGCAGAGGTGTAAGGCAAAGGAATACTGAAAAGTTTCTGATTAGAAGAAGAGGTTAAAAAGTGAAATGTTGTATAGCTCAAGATATTTTCACAGAGTCCAGAGGTGGAAAAAATATATATGTACATTAAGGAGTCACTTATTCTTGATTTAAAGGCTAATAATATATCTTTTAAAATATATTTTATTAACTAATGGTAAGTCTCTCAGTGGTTTTCTTTTCATAATAGTTTCTTTTCACAAAACAGCTGCCAAAATAGTACAACTTTCATATAAAGTTTAGGTACAAGATAAGTCCCACTCTACAACCCCATGGACTGTAGCCCACCAGGCTCCTCTGTACATGGAATTCTCCAGGCAAGAATATTGGAGTGGGTTGCCATTCCCTTCTCCAGGGGATCTTCCCAACCGAAGGATTGAATCTGTGTGTCCTGCACTGCAGGTGGATTCTTTACTGTCTGAGCCAGTAGGGAAGCCCACAAGATGCTGCTGCTACTGCTGCTACGTCGCTTCAGTCATGTCCGACTCTGTGCGATCCCATAAATGGCAGCCCACCAGGCTTCCCCATCCCTGGGATTCTCCAGGCAAGAACACTGGAGTGGGGTGCCATTGCCTTCTCCGCCCACAAGATGAGTATACCAAAATTAATGCTTTTATTTGGACTGCAAATAACCAATCAAAAAATATGAACTACTTGTTAATTGTTTGGTTCATTTCAGTCACTCAGTCATGTCTGACTCTTTGCGACACCATGACTGCAGCACATCAGACCTCTCTGTCCATCACCAACTCCCAGAGTTCACCCAAACTGTTGTCCACTGAGTCAGTGATGCCATCCAACCATCTCATCCTCTGTCATTCCCTTCTCCTCCTGCCCTCAATCCTTCCCAGCATCA
>NW_011478954.1:0-334 GCF_000754665.1 Bison bison bison | reverse complement strand
GAAAGCTGTGGTACATATACACAATGGAATATTACTCAGCCATTAAAAAGAATACATTTGAATCAGTTCTAAGGAGGTGGATGAAACTGGAGCCTATTATACAGAGGAAATTAAGTCAGAAAGAAAAACATCAATACAGTATATTAACACATATATATGGAATTTAGAAAGATGGTAACGATGACCCTATACGCGACACAGCAAAAGAGACACAGATGTAAAGAACAGATTGTTGGACTCTGTGAGAGAAGGGGAGGGTGGGATGATTTGAGAGAATAGCATTGAAACATGTATATTATCATATGTGAAACAGATCGTCAGTCCAGGTTTGATG
>NW_011478953.1:14069-14976 GCF_000754665.1 Bison bison bison | reverse complement strand
CCCACATCAGTCCTGAGGAGATGTAACTGTTTCTTCTTCAGGAGTCCCACAGTACTCTGATTAGACTTCTGAGTCAGCATATGTGAGGGACCATGTGGCTTAGTTCGAATGACCATATAATTTATTGTTCAAATCAAGACACTTTTGAGAGTGGAGAGGGTGCCATTAATCATTTCACTGGAATAACAAGAATAAACCAGGACTGTCCCAACAAAACCAAGATGAAAGTAACTCTAGGTTTAATGGAATGAGAAAGAGTTTTGGTTCAGATGCAGCCCTTGCACATAGTAGGTATTTAGTACATGATAACTGTAATTTTTGTGTACCTGTATCCCTAAGAAATCATGAGCCTCTTAGGATGGAGAGCTAGGCATGCATGCTCAATTGCTAAGTTGTGTCCAACTCTGTGACCCCACGGACTCTAGCCCTCCAGGCTCCTCTGTCCATGGGATTTTCCAGGCAAGAATATTGGAGTGGGTTGTCATTTCCTTCTCCAGGGGATCTTCCCCAACCCAGGGACCAAACCCAAATCTTCTGGGTCTTCTGCATTGGCAGGCAGATTGTTTACCACTGTGCCACCTGGGAAGCCCCTGGGGGTGGAAAGACTAGGTTTTAATTACTTTTCCACCTACCCAGAACCTCTGTTACATGAGACCTGGAAAACATGAAAGGCTTGTTGAATTGGCCAGAAAGTGACACCTGTTACCACTTCCAGGGCTGTTATCCCACTATATGGAGGACAGCAAAGATTGAAATGACACCTGCCACCAGGAACCACAGTCCCAGGAGGTCAACCATGGCTTGAGGCTGCCAAGATGACTCACACAGGCACAGGATGGAGCCACGCTTCACTGGCATGGAGAAGAGACACATCAGCTTCCATGGTGGGCATCAGTCCCTCCTGGCC
>NW_011478953.1:9491-10489 GCF_000754665.1 Bison bison bison | reverse complement strand
CAATTCACTTGTTAGTCTGAAGCATGATTTTGTAGATCCCTTGGAATTTTCTAGGTAAACAATCATATTGTATGCAAATACAGATGCTTTAAAATTTTCCTTTTTAACATTTATTTTCCTTTATTGCACTGGTTAAGATGTCCAGAACAATGCTCAATGGAAGCAGTGAGACTGGGCATCCTTGCCTAATTCTAAATTTGTGGGAAAGTGTTTGTATCTCATCAATAAATATCATGAGACTGTAGCTTTTTCATGTGGAGGAAGCTTTCTTCTGTACCCAGTCTGCTGAGGTTTTGTTGTTGTTTATCATGAACAGGTATTGGATTTTGTCAAAATCTCATTACTCTAGTGATATGATCATATCCCACCCCCCTTTTCCTTTATTCTTTTAATATATTGTTGGTTTCAGCTGAATATTTATTTAAGGATGTTTCCAACTATGTACCCAAAATATATTGGTTTGTAGTTCTCTTCAAATCAATCATTTTGCAAGATTCTGGCAACAAGGTTTTGCTGCTTCATAGGAAAAAATGTATGAAGTGTACCTCTTCTTCCATTTCCTAAACAGGTTTGTGTATAATTAGTGAAATTCCTTCTTTTAAGCATTCACCAGTGAAAATTCACCACCGTCATCATCCAACTCATTGCTCAAATGCAAAAGTTATTTGAGATCCTTCACTGTCCGTGCAAAGTGATGCCTTCCAGCCCTTGAGGTATGTGAAAAGGGAGCCAAAGGCCCAGGATATTTGTTTTAAAAGTTGTCCCAGCTGTTTGAAACAGCTGCTTGTCAACACCTTCCTAAGATATAGAGCAGGACGTAAAAGTAAAAATAAGGGGCTAAACCAGATCAGTTTTATGATGAAAATGTTGCTGTGGAATAGTGATTTTTCATTAGTGTCAAAAAACAAATATTTTTAAAATCACATTGGCCCAAGGTAACCTAAGTGTGATCACCACCCCCCAACAACTCCTTTGCTATTTACACAGATTAAATAGTT
>NW_011478953.1:4537-6367 GCF_000754665.1 Bison bison bison | reverse complement strand
TTTTGGACTCTGTGGGAGAGGGAGAGGGTGGGATGATTTGGGAGAATGGCATTGAAACATGTATAATATCATATATGAAACGAGTCACCAGTCCAGGTACGATGCACATACTGGATGCTTGGGGCTGGTGCACTGGGACGACCCAGGGGGATGGTACGGGGAGGGAGGAGGGAGGAGGGTTCAGGATGGGGAACACGTGTATACATGTGGCGGATTCATGTTGATATATGCCAAACCAATACAATATTGTAAAGTTTAAAAATAAAATAAAAGGAAGAAAATAATGGAATCATGCATTTTTAACTTTTTTGGAATTGGCTTCTTTTTTCCCACTCAGCATAATTTCCTAGGGGTTCATTCAAGTTGTGTGTTTCAATAGTTTAGTCCTTTTTGCTGCTGAGTAGTAGTCTGTGGTATGGATGTGCCACAGTTTCTTTAACCAGCACTTGTTCAAGGACACCTGAACTGTTTCCAGTTTTTGCCTATTAAGAATAAAGATGCTATGGACATGTGTGTACACGTTTTATGAACATATGTGTACAGGTTTTTGTGTGAAAATAAATTTCCATTTCTCTAGGGTAAATGACCAAGGGTGCCTTTGGTGGGTTGTATGATAACTGGGTGTATAGTCTTTTTTTGGGGGAGAGGACACACCACATAACATGTTGGATCTTAGTTCCCTGACCAGGGATTGAACCCGTGCATCCTGCAGTGGAAGCTCAGAGTCTTAACCACTGGACTTCCAGCGAAATCCCATATTTTTAGTTTTGAAAGAACTAGTTTCCAAAGTAGCTGCCATTTATTTGCATTTACACAGCAATACAAGAGTGATCTTCACCATCATTTGGTGTTGTCACTGGTTTTTATTTTAGCCATTTTGATAGATGTGTTGTGATGTTTCATTTTGATTTTAATTTGAATTTGCTTGATGGCTAATGATGTGGGACATCTTTTCATGTGCTTCTGTGCTATTTGTATATCCACTTTTGTGAAATGTTTCTTGGTCATTTTACAACAGGATTTTTTAACTGCTGAGTCTTGAGAGCTCTTTATATATTCTTGATACTAGTCCTTTGTCAGATATGTTGTTTACACATATTTTCTCCCAATCTGTAGTTTATCTTTCATTGTCTTCACACAGACTTTCACAGAACAAGTTTTTAATTTTTTTTTCTATTTTTCCTTTTATGGATCATGCTTTTTATTTCAAGTCTACAAAGTCTTTGTCTAGCCCAAGTTCCTAAATACTGTCACCTATGTACTTTCTCCCCTTAAAGGATCACAGCAAAAGGCAAGGGAGAAAGAGAAAGATATACCCAACTGAAAGTAGAGTTCCAGAGAATAAGAGTTCCAAGGAGACATAAGAACAATGAACAATGTGAAGAAATAGAGGAAAACAATAGAATGGGAAAGACTGGAGATCTCTTCAAGAAAATTGGAGATATCAAGGGAACATTTCATGCAAGGATGGGCCCAATAAAGGACAGGAATGGTAAATACCTAACAGAAGCAGATTAAGAAGAGGTGGCAAGAATATACAGAAGAACTATACAAAAAAGGTCTTAATGACCCAGATAACCACTGTAGTGTGGTCACTCACCTAGAACCAGACAACCTGGAGTGTGAAGTCAAGTGGGCCTTAGGGAGTATTACTATAAGCAAAGCTAGTGGAGGTGATCAAATTCCAACTGAGCCATTTAAAATCCTAAAAGATGATACTGTTAAAGTGCTTCACTCAACATGTCAGAAAATTTGGAAAACTCAGAAGTGGCCACAGGACTGGAAAAGGTCAGTTTTCATTCCAATCCCAAAGAAAGACAATGCCAAAGA
>NW_011478953.1:0-1133 GCF_000754665.1 Bison bison bison | reverse complement strand
ACCCATTTTTACTTAGGAGTGTGATTACTGGCTTGACTGTTCTCTCCCTTTTTGACTCTCCTTTTTCTTCCCCAGATCACCTCTATCTCCTCCCTCCCCCTTCTCTTCCCTACTTAACTCTATGAATCTCTTTGGATGCTCTGGGCTGTGGAGAAAACAGGGAACCAATCACAGGCTAGACTGGTTTCTCTCCTTTTGACTCCCCCTCCTCTCCTCATGGTCACCTCTATCTCCTTCCTCCCTCTTCTCTTCTTTATGCAACTCCGTGAACCTCTCTGAGTATTCCAGACTGTGGAGAGCAAATAAGGAATTGATTACTGGCTAGGCTGTTCTCTCCCCTTTTGATTCCCCCTCTTCTCTTCCTGGTCACCTCTATCTCCTTTCTCCCTCTTGTCTTCCTCATGTAACTCTGTGAACATCTCTGGGTGTCCCTCACTGTGGAGAATCTTTTCACCATTAACCTAGATATTTTATCATCAGTGCTGTATGGATGGAGAAGTCTTTAGGCTACTATAAGAATAAGACTGAAAGCCAGGGGCAGGAGGCCTAAATCCAAAACTTGAGAACACCAGAAAACTCCTGACTCCAGGGACCATTAATCAATAAAAGCTCATCCCAAAGTCTCCATAACTACACTGAAACCAAGCTCCACCCAAGAGCCAAGTTTAAGAGCAACACATACCAAGCTAATTCTCCAACAAAGCAGGAGCATAAACCTGAGCACAAAAATACAGGTGGCCAAAAGTCACACCAAGCCTATAGACACCTCAGAACTCACTACTGGACACTTTGTTGCACTCCAGAGAGAAAAGATCCAGCTCCACCCACTAGAACACCAATGCAAGCTTCCCTCACCAGAAAACCTTGACAAGCCACAAGTCCAACCCCACTCACAAGGAGGAACCTCCACGATGAAGAGGAACCACAAACTTCCAGCATACAGAAAGGCCACCACAAACACAGCAACCTAAACAAGATGAAAAGGCAAAGAAATATACAGCAGGTAAAGGATCATGATAAAAGCCCACCAAACGAAAGAGGAAGAGATAGGGAGTCTAACTGAAAAAGAATTCAGAATAATGATAGTAAAAATGATCCAAAAGTTTGAAAACAAAATGGAGTTACAGATAAAT
>NW_011478952.1:76748-79020 GCF_000754665.1 Bison bison bison | reverse complement strand
CCTTTGAGGTTGCTGGGGGAATGTTTGAGGTTGGAACTCATGGCAGTCGCCGGCGTGGGGGAGCCGGGAGCTGTTGGCAGGGAACCATGAGACGTGCTGGAGCAGCACGCGTGCACCCCACCCTCGCCGACCCGCGCAGGGTGGGCACTCAGCTTACCACGGGCCTCCGTGGGCTGGGGTACCCGGTGCCCATCCTCTGGGTCCCAGCCTGGGGGTGCCCTGATGGTCCTCGACTCGGGCTAACTGTGCCTTCTTCATCTGGACGCCTGCACCCCATCATCTGAGTGTGAGGGGTCCTGTACATGTCACGCAGGCGCCCGAGGAGCCTGCCCTCTCCGCTGAAGGCCTGCATCGCGTGGAGCTGGTTCCTTGAGCTCCTCTCCAGCGGAGGGCCTGGCTGCTGGCTCTGAGCCTGGGTCTCCCCAGGATGCAAGCCCTGCTTCCTGGGGCATCCGGGTGAACTACACTCCGTCCTCCTGGAGACTGAGGCAGCCTGTGCCCGGCATCAGCTGCGTGTGCAGTGAGGGCAGCACCCATGTCAGAACACGGGGGTTCTCTGTGACCCAGGCATCCGGTCCCTCCCCGCGTCAGCTGCGTCTCCAAAGGGCCTCTGGGACCCATGGTTCCTCTGCAGCTTTGGGGGCCCCATTCACATTCCCTTGGGAGATCTATTCATCGGGGCACCCCCACCGTCAGAGCATCGTTTCCTCACTCCTGGGGATTCCTGGAGACACACTCAGCTTCTGCGCTTCCGGGCAGCCTCTCCTCCCACACCAAGGTGCCGGGGGCATGTTCCCTGCTGGTCTGGACACTGGGGCTCTCTGTTCCGTGGTCGCCTGGTTCCTGGAAAGCCTGTGCGCATTAGTTGGCCCCCTGGGTGCCTGGACCGTCCCCCAGACACGTCTCTCATTGGCCTGAGTGCCGGTTCAAGCCCCGCGGCCCTGCTCCTGCGGTCTGGATGCCCCGCGCCCCATTCACAGCCCCCACCCGTGCATGCCCCCTTGTCCTTGACCCCACTCTGCGCTATTCATTCCCATGCTGGCTGTGCTCGCCACATGGCCAGGTGTCCGGGGCTGTACCTACGCTTCCCAAGAGCTGGACGCCACCCGAGAGACATGTCAGGGTCCTACCCCTGTAGTCTGGGTGTCTGGGTCCTCTACCCCAGGGGTCAGAGTGTCTGGGTCCTCTACCCCAGGGGTCAGAGTGTCTGGGTCCTCTACCCCGTTACTGGAGTGTCTGAGGCCCCCGTCCCAGTCTGCTGCAGAGCTCAACTGTCCAGTCCGCGTCCCTTTAAGACCGAGAGCCTGCAGGAACCTCGGGGGCGAGTCCTGGCAGGCTCTGGTTTGGAGCCCTGGGGCCTCACCTCATTCCCTGGAGAACCAGGATGCGTTCCTTGTCATCCGGTCGTCCTGACCATATGCACCAGGACACTGGGCACCTGGCCGCCCGCCTGCTGGGCATCAGGCGACATGGGCACGGTCCTGGGCGCTCACACCAGCCCCGTGAGACGCTGTCTCCTGCTCCTCCGTCGGAGGGTCTGGCTGCCCTGTCCCAGAGCCTCAGCTGGCAGCCCAGCGCCTGAACTCAGCACGGTGTGTCTCCACATCCTTGGGGGGCTGGTACCTTTGCCTGTGTCCGCACCAGCTCACCTAGGCTGGCCGGTCTATTCGTTCATCCAGATAGATCAGGCCAGGTACCGTCACCTCAGGCTTCCCTAGTGGCTCAGACGGTAAAGAATCTGCTTGCAATGCAGGAAACCTGGGTTTGGTCCCTGGGCTAGGAAGATCCCCTGGAGGAGGGCACAGCGACCCACCCCAGTACTCCTGCCTGGAGAATCCCATGGACAGAGGAGCCTGGCGAGGGCTGTGATCCACGGGGCCCCAAAGAGTCGGCCAGTGAGCGACTGACACATCCACTGCTTTTTTTACCATGAGCCTCATTTTCTGACTCTCCCCACCCTTTCCTCTGTTTTGAGTCCAGACCACTCACCCACCCGCCCTACCACCCTCTGGGTGTAGCTGCAGCCTGTCCGCTCTTCCCATGAAGCCTCAGGCCCCAGGAACCCACGGCTCCTGCCGTTATGTTCTGACCCACAGTTTTCTGAGTATCTGGGTGGCCTATATCCCACTCCTTTGATCACCTTGGTAACAAGGACTCCAACCATCAACCTGAAGGTACCCTGCCACCCCTGTCTCCAGGACCTCTGGGCCATCCACCCCCACCGTCCAGCCCCCTCACTGTTCACCCTCCATCGTCCCCTCCATCCTCCGCC
>NW_011478952.1:37916-74364 GCF_000754665.1 Bison bison bison | reverse complement strand
GCTCTTGGCCTCCCAGGCAGTCACCCCCAGGGCAGCGGGGGTGCCCATCAACAGCTTCCCTGGGAGGCCTGACGGCAGGGCCAGGGCCAAGGTGGTCAGGCTAAGATCAGCCGGGTTCCAAGCTCCCCCTGCTGTCCGCTGGCCGCTCCTGGAGGCCTGACCTCCTACCCCCGCCGGACCCCAGCTCCCTCCCCAGAGCCTGCCCAGCTCCGCCTGCAGCCTGCTGCCCAGCCCTGGGCAGGCTGCCTGGCAGGCAGGCGTGTGGGCGCCCCCTTCCGTACACAGGCCTCATGCTGGGCACCCCTCCGCTGTCCTAACCCTCCTTCTCCCAGAGGCCGGCCTCGGGACCCTGAGTTTGAGACGCCCCATCCCAGACCCCTCTGCACAGAACCCTCCTCCCAGATAAAAGGCTTCCCTACCTGAGGGCCTGGTTTGTGCAGAACGCCTTAACTGAGGCCCCTTGTGAGCAGCTCTCCACCCTGGACACCCCCTCCCCAAACACGCTCTGTGTGGGCTCACTGGGCCCCCAAGGGGGTCTGGGATCACCTGGGAAAGAGATCCATCTCCCTGATCTCAGCTCGTCCCACCGGCCCACAGACAGAGGGGCAAACAGCAGCCCTGGGGGGCGCGAGGCGAGATGGAACAACGGATGGGATGGGCAGGAGGAGCTGTGAGGACGCAAGGGCTGGGTGGGGGGAGGCAGAGAAGGGGGAGCTCGCCTGGGCACCTCGGGGCGGGCTGGAGGGGAGCACGGGCCTCAGGCTCCGGTGGGCCCGGCTGGGAGGCTGTGGAGTGGCCCTTCCCCTCGGTCCTGAAACCACCGCCCTGCACCCGCTGGGGCCTCGGAGCCTGCAGCTTCCCCCGGGACGTGCAGGGGGCCCCCAGCTCCATGTGTGGGCAAGTGCACACCCCAGCACACCTACACACACATGTATATCCGTACCCACGGTGCACATTACGCCCACGTGTGCACACGCAGCTCCCGAGACCTGACTGTCCGGAGGCCACCTTGGCCCCCAGGACCCCGCACCCCCAGGTGGCGTGCCCTGCTGCCCCGCACTGTCCACCTCGGCCACACTTTGTGGGGCAGGGGCGTCTTGGCCCCGCGATGGCCACTGGCTCCCACGCTCCCTCACCGTCCTGCGGGATGTTTACACGCGGGTCCCCTGAGGGTGCTGCCCGCCCCCAGAGTGGACGGCACTCAGGCCCAGGCACGAGAGGACCCTGGTGGGCGGCCAGAGTTTTCGGGCAGGGCTCGGGCAGGGCCCAGGCTCTGGAGCCTCCACCTCTGCTCCTAGCCGCGGGGCCAGACTCCTGGCCCGCCTCGCTGTTCCTGCGGGTGCTGTACTGCCTCTGTGTACTTATGGGCCCGATCTTGTCCCCACACCTGGGGTCTGGCTGAGCTCCGGGGCCCCCATGACCCCTGTGTTTCTATGGGTCTCCGCTCGGTGCCTAGAAACACTTGGTGTGCTTCCTCACCTTCCTAGCCTGTGATCCGGAGCAAACTGGGGGACCAGGAACACCCCCACTTTCCCCTCTGTAACTGGGAAGAAGAGCAGTGGCCCTCTCTGAGGGCTGCTGGGACTTAAGCAGGTTCCAGTGTTCTTGCCTGAAAAATCCCACGGATGGAGGAGCCTGCTAGGCTACAGTTCATGGGGTTGCACAGAGTTGGACGTGACTGAGCGACTTCACGTGGCAAGAAGTAAGAACGGCGGTGGGAGCATCCGTGTCACTTCACTCCAGCCGCTGCATGTTCGCCACCGCACCCCCAGGCTGGGCGTCTGCCTGTGTGCTCACACCTGTCATCTCCTCATCCTCTTTGGACCCTGATCAGTCGGTCAGCCCCACCCTCTGTGTGCGTGTGTGTGTCCATCTGTCCTCCGTCCATCCCCCACCCATCCATCCATTCATCCTCCGTCCATCCTCCATCCATCCCTCATCCATTGATCCATCCATCCGCCACCCATCTATCCATACATTCTCTATTGATCCATCCTCCATTCATCATCCATCCATCCTCTATCCTCCATCCACCCATCCACTCATCCATTCATCCATCATCACCCATCCACCTTCTATCCATCCATCTATCCATTCATCCATGTTTCCATTTTTCTCCCCTTTCCTCCTTCCCTCCCTCCCTCCTTCTCACTGAGTCCATCTTGTGTGTGGGGCTTGGGAGCTTGTGCACGAGGACGCTGATGATCTTGGGGCGGGTCCCCGAGTAAGTAACAATTGCCAAGCCATTCTCCTGGGAGACTTTCTTCCCCTAGAATGGTGCCCCTTAGGCCCCAAATCCCCCACATCTTTGTTGGGTAAAGATACTTGGGCCTCATCAGCTGAAGGTACCAGATGCTGGGGAACAGCCCAGTGGGCTGCAGGACTCAGCCAGACCCTCTAGAGCCCTGAAATCAGAGCAGGTAGAACCTCTGGGGGGGGGGTCTCTCCACCCTGGAGAGCACGGAGGGCTGAGGAGGCAGGATGCGGGGCCCTGAGGTACAGCCAGGAGGAGCACCAAAGACCATCCTGAGACCCCAGCCTGCTCAGCAAGAGACAAAGCAGAGGAAATACCAAGCCCCCATCCCTGGAGGGGACACCAAGAGACAGAGAGCATGGGACTCGGTGTCCACGGGCCACAGAAGCTCTGCTGGTGAGAGGTGAGAAGTTCTCCTGAGTGTCCACGGAGAGCAGAGGACACCAGAGCACCTGCGACCCGGGATGCGGTCAGTGAGCCACCCCCTCCCACTCTGCCAGGAAGCAGAGGCAGCGCCTGCCGTGTGACGCCTGTGTGGGGGCCAGTGAGGAGGGAAGTGCTGCCCACGGCCCCCTCGGGAGGCGGTGGGCACCGGCTCCCATCCTGACAGCCCCTCGGGAGGCGGTGGGCACCAGCTCCCGTCCTGACGGACCCCTCAGGAGGTGGTAGGCACCGGCTCTCCTCCTGACCCTGATGCTGGGAAAGGTTGAGGGCAGGAGGAGAAGCGGGGGGCAGAGGATGAGATGGCTGGACGGCATCACTGACGCGATGGACGTGAATCTGAGCAGGCTCCAGGAGAGAGTGAAGGACGGGAGAACCTGTGCTGCAGTCCAGGGTGTCGCAGAGTCAGACACGACCGAGTGACCGAATGACTGAATGACTACAACATCCCCTCAATCCTCGCAGTCACTTGTTGAAAGATCAAAGCTGTTTGTTTTAGAGAATCTCCAGTACTCTGCATTTCCTGGATCACACCGCAGCATTTTTCCGTGCTCCGTGTTTCTTGTTGGCCCTGATCCATTTGAGGTCAAATTTTTGGGCAAGGCTACTTTGAAGGCAGATATGCTGTGTCCTGTGGCGCCAGGGCCAGAGGTGCGTGGTGACCAGGGTGTCTCTTCTGTGACGCTGACCAGCGGGCAGCATGGGGTCAGCCAGAGCCGACGGCCACCCAGCTCCCTCAGCAGTTTCCATGGTTTTAGCAGCCGCTGGTGACCTTTGGCTGACGGGCTGGCAGACAACAGAGCCACATCCAGCTGGCCATCTGTTTCTGCAAATAGACTTTTATTGAAACACAGCCCCGACGCCTTGTCCACAGGCCACCCATGGCTTCTTTCGTGGTATGATGGCTGTGGTGGGCTGGATTCTAAGAAACCCTGCTTCTGGCCAGATTTTCTGCCCTAGTTCCCAGAACGGTGAATACCTTGAGAGTTCACTGTCGTGCTGGGGTTATGTTACTAGCAAAAGGGGGGTTGAGGATGTCATTAAGGCTGCTAATCATTTGACTTTAAAATACAGAGATGATGGTTAAGACTCCACACTTCCGGGCCTCCATGGTGGTTCAGTGGTAAAGCCTCCGCCTGCCAATGCAGGAGACATGGGTTCGATCCACCGTGTGGGAAGATCCCACAAGCTGCACAGCAGCAAAGCCCGTGCGCCATAATTACTGAGCCTGTGTTCCAGAGCCTGGGAACCACAGCTACAGAGGCCCACACGCCCTAGAGCTGGTGCTCCCCAGCGAGAGAAGCCTGTGCCCCTCGGCTGGAGAGGAGCCCCACCCACTGCAGTTGGAGAAAAGCCCAAGCAGCAAGGAAGACCCAGCACAGCCAAAAATAAATATTAATGAATCTTTAAAAAAAAAAAACAAAAACAAGAGCCATCACACTTCCAATGCAGGGGGCGCGTGTTGAGCCCCTGCTTGGGGAACTAAGATCCTACATGCTGCATAGCATGGCCATAAAAGGAAAAAAAATGCATGAATAAATAAAACTGAGAGATGACCTGGGTGGGCCTAATCTAAATCACACGAGTTTCAGCCGGTGCCAGAGGAATTCAGAGAGAGTCAAAAAGCAAGAGGTGCCACAGGAAGGCTGAGACAGAGAGGGCCTGGAAGGAGCTGAAAGGGCCCGCCGCTGACAGCCAGCCTGGAAAGGGGACCCTCAGTCCCACAGCCACGAGGACTGAACTCTGCCAACCACCCGGTTGGGCCCAGAGGTGGCTTTGCCCCCAGAGCCTGCGGGGGGGGGGGCCCTGTGATCTCAGCCTGTGTGGTCCTGAGCACAGAACCCGTCTGGACCTCGGTCCTTCAGAAACACAAGCCGAAACAACGAGTGTTGTTTGGCTGCTAAGTCTGTGGTCATCTGTTGTGTGATAATAGAAAAGCCAAAGATATTTACTCTCTGGCTCTTTACAGAACGCTTCCCCGGCAGCTCAGCTGCTAAAGAATCTGCCTGCAATGCAGGAGACCTGGGTTCCATCCTTGGGTCAGGACGACCCCCTGGAGAAGAGAATGGCTACCCACTCCAGTATTCTGGCCCGGAGAATTCCAAGGACAGAGGAGCCTGGCTGGCTTCAGTCCACGGGGTCACAAAGAGTCAGACACGACTGAGCAACTACCACACAGACCTTCCCAGAAAAAAAGCCTGAGATGGGCTGCTCAGCCTCGGCACCGCTGCCATTTGGAGCCAGCATGTGCATTTTCTGCGCTCGAACAAATCACCGCAAACTTAAATTAGGACACAAGGACGCTATCCTCGCAGGGATGCTTCGGCTTCTTAGGAAGGGCCTCCCTGAGCAGGTCAGGCCCACCGGGAAGAGCCGCCCTCGGTCAGCTCAGTGACCTCTGAAAACCTCTGCGCCTCTGCCCTGGCCTGGGGGTCAGGAGCCAGCCACCGACCCTACCTCTGCTGAGGGGAGGACGTGGGCTGTGTCAAAGCCTGACTCACAGCGTCACTCTGGACGCTAGCGGGACACAGTCCAGCCTGTCACACTTGTCATCCCGACCAGCGAGCAAGGGGTCGCACCTTGGACCGTGTTTGCCCGTGTGCCACTTTGCAGCGATGTGGCAGGATTCGATACTCGAAGGTTCCGCGCGTTCAGGCAGGACCTGAGGTCCTCGTTCACCTTATAGAAGCCCCATCCCAGAGGTCCTGGGTCCTGGATCCTTCCCAGAGGGACTTCCGCGGGTGTTCAGGGCTCCCACTTCTGGTCCTGGGGTGCTCGCTGCTGCTGCTGTGGTCATCGTTTCTAGGCCTGTTCAGTGGACAGAATTAGTACACTCATATCTTTTCAGTTATTTTTATTGCAGTAGAATACATTCAAAATTCGCCATCTTGGGACTTCCGGGTGGTTCAGTGGTTGGGAATCCACCTTCCGAAGCAGGGGACGTGGGTTTGCCCTGCGTCTGCTCATGGATGGAGACAGCGCAGCTGTCCGCAGGCCCTTCCCGGTAAAGGCAGAGCTCAGGGAGGGTCTGGGCCTCCCTGGCCTCCCAGGCTCACTCAGGCCGGCCGTGTGCACCCCCGCCCAGCCCGGCCACTGGGCCACCACGGGCAGGCCTCAGAGCCTCCCGGCCCCACGGCCCTTGGAAAACTCCAACATGATCATCGCAGGACCCGGGCCTGGGGTGAGGCTCTCCAGCAACAAGTAACAAGCAGCCCAGCCACCCGGAGCCCCAGAAAAGGAGAGGAGCGTTTGGGGAGAAGGAGGGGCAGCGGGCAGGACTCAAGAAGGAGCGGAAGGACCAGGCGAGATGGGTGACCCAAACTCCTGGCTGGGAGGCCGGGGACCCTGCCTCCAGCCGTCCTGCTGTCCTTCTCCAGGGCTGGGCTCTGCAGGCCCCCCGCGACGGCCCACAGAGGAGTTGGCTTGTGTCTGCAGGGAAGGGAGGTCTCCTTCCCAGGAGCTGGGGCGGGGGGCACGGGCAGGTGCACTGGGAGCCGACCCGCACCCAGAGGCGCCCCTGCCCCCTGGTGGGGTTGCCCCGGGGGCCACTTTCCACGCCTCCCTGGTCCACTCAGCAGCAACAGCTGGGACGTCCCTGGTGGCTCAGTGGCTGATACTCCGTGCTCCCAATGCAGGGGCCCAGGTTCGGTCTCTGGTCAGGGAAGACCCAGCCCAGCCAAACAAGGAGGAAGTGGAAGGTCATATACGATTTATAAAACATTGAAACAGCAGCATCTCTGTCGCTGTGCAGTCCCCTCTTCCTGGGGCTGGGCCCGTACTGGGGGGTGGGCAAAGGTGGGGGCTGCCCCAGAGGCTGAGCTCCGGACCACTTCCTGACCTCTTCCAGAGGTCTGCAGCCTTCCAGGAGGCCGGCCCGGGTGAGCGCCCCACTGTGCCCTTGCGTGTGACGGGGGTGGCAGAGGGTGCAGGGGTCCCCTCACCCCTGCCTGTATGCAGGCGTGCATGCACGCACGAGTGCTGAGCAGTCATCGGTGGTTTGAATGCTATTCCCCTGTTCACATGGTGAAGTCGACCCCAGACTATGTGGCTATTTGGAGCTGGGCCTTTAAAGAGGGGATTAAGGCAAAATGAAGTCATGGGTGAGTCCTAACCCAGTGTGACCAGGGTCCTTGTAAGAAGAAGTTTTGCCCCAGGCCTGGGTGACAGTGAGTGTGGTTAAAACTGCAGGCATTTCGGCCGCCCAAGCTCACTGCTGCAGGTGTGGAAGTGTTTATGCAAGATACGGGCTCCACCAGCTCACACTGCTGGGCCTTGGCGGGCTCTGGCACTGGCCTCGGTCCAGGGCGCAAGCGTAGGGGCAGGCGTGAGTGGCAATTGTAACACACTGGCAGCTTAAGAGTTTCTCTTGAAGACAGGGCAGCGCCCGCCCTCAGCACTCCGTCGTCCCCAGGCTGGGGCCCCCACACCACGGGCAAAGATGGCCGAGTCCTGCTCTGAGCACCAGGCAAAGGCAGGCGTGAAGAAGAGGGCAGAGGCCAAAGCGTCTGTCTCTTGGGGAAGGTTCCAGAAGCTGCTGGACGCAGGCTTGCCACCAGCAGCCAGAACTCAGTCATCTTAGCTCTTCCGCTGCAGAGGGTGGGAGGCGGGGGTGGCATGGCAGGCCTCCTGGAAGGTCGAATGCCAAGGTCACGTGGCGTGCCTGCAAAAGCGAGCGCCCCCTTTGGGGACCAGAACTCTGACCTGTGCCGAGCCCAGAGTGGTGGGTCCAGGTAGCACACAGCCCCTGGGGGTCCTGGGGGACAACGGCCAGCAGCTGCCCCCACTCTCTGACGTGTGTGTCAGCTCGGCTGGCCTAGGGAGGCTCAGAGAGCTGGGAACACGTGGTCCGGATGTCCTGAGGGCGTCCCGGGAGGGGTCGGCCTCTGACGGGGTGGACTCGGGAGGCAGATGCCCTTCCCAGCACAGCCGGCGTCATCCAGCCCCTGAATGCCTGAGGCGGGCAGAGGAAACGAGCTCCCTGCTCGAGCGGGGACGCCCATCTTCTCTCGCCCTCAGGCGCTGCCCTCCTCCACCTTCTCAGGCCCTCGGACGTGGCCCCAGTGACCCCACACTCCCCGCTCCCCAGCGTGCCGTGGGGCTTCTCCGCCTCCGTGACGGCCTGAGCCCAGGCCTCTGCGGACCTCCCAGCTAGTCCAGGGTTAGGACTCCGCTCGTCCACTGCAGACGGCCCGGGTTCAATCCCTGGTGAGGGAACTAAGAGCCTGCAAGCCTCGTGGTGATGTGAAAGTGATGTTAGTCGCTCAGTCACATCCAGGACTCTGGGCGACCCCAGGCAACCCCATGGGCTGCAGCCCTCCAAGCTCCTCTGTCCATGGGATTCTCCAGGCAAGAATACTGGAGTGGGTTGCCATTTCCTCCTCCAGGGCATCTTCCCCACCCAGGGATCGAACCCGGGTCTCCCACATAGCAGGCAGATTCTTTACCATCTGAGCCACCAGGGAAGCCCCCCCAGCCTTGCAGAGCAGTCAGAAGACGAGAACACTCCTATGTCTCTCTAGCCTGTTGCTTCTGTTTCTCTAGAGACCCTGACCAACCCCACCCTTTCTCCTGAACTCACAAGCCCTTTAGTGCAGATGCGGCGGGGTGTCAGATTGGGTGCACACCATGAATCCCTAAGGACGTCACGCCTCTCCTCCTCCGTGTTGTCCCCAGGCAGGCCTCCACGGCGCCTCGAGGGTACCCCCCGCACTCCACGCCCTGGACTGCCTGACCACCAGCGGGCCCCATGCTCAGGCCCCTCCCCGCGTCTTCCCCAGGGGCTCCCATCTCCCACCTTCAGGGCTCTTCCTTCCAGACCACCAGTCCATGCCCTGGAATCTGCATTTTCTCAGCTTGGGCCACTCCCCCCCTACGCAGGTGGGCAGGCGGGTGCACGGCTCTCAGCCTCCCCATGCGGTGACTGTCCTTCAGTGTCTTCAAAGGTACCTGTGGCTGGGGCGCGCTGCGGCCAGCCTGTCGGGAAGCAGAGCACAAGCTTCTTCCTTCCGCTTACCTGGTCCCCGGGGACCCTCCCGTGGGCCTGGCCGGGGCGGGGGGCGACAAGCGGCCAGGACACACGGGGCTCTGGACTAGCTGGCTGTGCCGTGAGCACGTGCATCCTGGTCCTGCTTGGGCTTGGCCCCAGGCACTGTTGCCACGAGGCTGCGCAGAGCAGAACCGAGCGCCCCGTGGCAGGAGTGATGGGCAGAGCCCAGGGAAGCGCGGGCACTCTTGCTGCACAGGCCTGTGACTCAGCCGCAGGCTGCCTCGCCTTGCCCCGGGCTCCGGGACTTGCCCTGTGAGCCCCACCGCAGCCCCATCCAGCTGTGGCCGTCACTGGCGCTTGGAGGGCTCTCCAGCACCAGGGTCCACGGGACAGTGTGCCCAGACGTCAGGACTCCCCGCTCCTCAGCCGGAGCCCCCGCCCCTCCAGGTCCTGCTCCACTCAGTGCTGGGGGCCTTGCTCTCCCTGGTCTCCGGGTTGGAGAGGAATCCCCAGATGGGGGCACCTGTGGCCAAGTAGAGGGCAGGCAGGACTGCGTTCAGACTCAGGTCAAAGTGAAAAGAGAAAATTTTGCTTTCAGTGGCTCCAAGGGCGCCCGGCGCACGTGCTGACCTGTCACCCAGACTGACCCCCGAGACAGCATGTCTCCCTGATTGTCCTTCTCCCAAAGGGACCCAGCACTGTGTAAACATCTTTTCTGCCTTCTTCCGGGAAGCAATTAAGAAAGAGACAGAGATCCAGTTTACAGGGACCTTGAGAATAGAAAGCTTCACTATCTCCCCCGTAAAAACAGTCAGACATGCCCAACAATGAGCTTGTAAAACAGTCCTCTGAGTTTTCCAGAAAATAATAATAGTTTTCACATAATAAAAAGGGGAGGAGGACTCGGGCTCCTGGGAGTGACGGGCTGTACTGTCTGACCTCTCCTGATGAGAACGACTGGAGGAAACATCAAAAGATCAAAAAAGGGTTTTGAAGACAATAGGGGCTTAGCAGGACCTGAGGATTTATTTGTCTAAGATTCAGAGAGGAGATAAGCGTGGTGGGGGCAGATGTTTGTCCCTTCCGGCCTAGATTAGACATTCCTAAAGCCATGTCAATGGCACCCCACTCCAGTACTCTTGCCTGGAAAATTCCATGGACGGAGGAGGCTGGTGGGCTACAGTCCATGGGGTCGCACAGAGTTGGACACAACTGAAGCGACTTAGCAGCAGCAGCAGCAGCAAAGCCATGTCAGCAGCTGAGAGTTGGAGGAATTGAGGGACATTCTGCATCTCCCACTGCTGGAAGGACAGCGGGTACCCAGGAGGTCTGGGTGGGAGCCAGGAGTCCCACGCTCGAGTGGGGAAGGGGAGCTGAAAGCCACCTGCCTCGTAAAGACTGAAACCCACTTCATTCTCGAGTGAATTGTAACCACCCTGTCGGCCTGCTCACCTGGCAGGCACAGGAGGAAACGCGCTCTGGAGAGTGACGTCGTCCAGCGCTTCTGACCATCTCCCGGCATGTTTGTGTAACAGGTCTGCTCCTAAATCAGAAACAAGCGAGCCCAGAAAAACAGGAGAACCAGAGCAGAGGCCCAAGAACCAAGCGGAGTAAAAACAAGGACTCAGGTGCTGGAATGTTCACACGTCTCTTTAATAAGAGCTTGATTCTGATGTTTAAGAATCTAACAACCAGATGGAGGAACTTGGCAGGAAGATTACAAAAAATGCGTAGAAAGAAAATTCTAGAATTGGAAATACAAAGACCTCAGTGGTAGTTAGATGGATGCGGTATGCATTAGGCGCAGCTCAAAAGAAAATTAGTCAAGTGGAAGATAAAATATTTAAAAGAAAGGAACAGAAGAGCTCTATGGGAATGTAAACCGATGCAGCCGCTAGGAAAAACAGTACGGCTGTTCCTCCGAAAATTAAAACTAGAGCTGCCATACGCCCCAGCAGGCCCTCTTCTGAATGCAGATCCAAGGGAAGTCAAAATGCGATCTGGGGGAGGGGCTGCAGCCCATGTTGACAGCAGCGTTAAGGACGATAGTCACACCTCAGTGTGAACGGATGGAGGATTTTACAGAGAAAAGGGGGATTTTGTGTCCTAATGCAGAATTCAGCGAGTGTATACATTTCTAAAATTAGTTGTACTGTTGTGTTCATTTTAATTCTATGCTGATAAAGTTGATACAGTAATTTCTCATGAACACTGAAAAGAGACTATGGCTCTGGAGAAGATACTACTCCACATGTGTATACTGAAAAGTTCTGTTGAAAACCGAGGTGGCAGTGGCAGATAATTCTGGATATTGGTCGAGTAGCACGTCCACATTCCCAATAACGGGCTTCCCTGATGGGGAGTTGGTGATGGACAGGGAGGCCTGGTGCGCTGCGATTCATGGGGTCGCAAAGAGTCGGACACGACTGAGCGACTAAGAATCCACCCGCCAATGCAGGAGACACAGGTTCGATCCCTGGGTCAGGAAGATCCCCTGGAAGAGGAAATGGCAACCCATTCCAGTATTCTTGCCTGGAAAATTCCATGGACAGAGGGGCCAGGCAGGCTGCAGTCCATGGGGTTGCAAAGAGTCAGACACAATTTCACGACTAAACAACACCATTCCCAGTAAACACATGGAAAGGTGCTGACTGGCAGTAGGGAAAAGTGGTATCAACTACAACAATGAATGATTACACACTCATCAGACTGGTGATGATTTAAGCCTGAAAATGCCACGTGCTGGGAAGGGTGTGGAATCTCAGACAGGCTCATATGTGGCTGGGAGTGTGCTAATTTGTGCATCCACTTGGGAAAGCCACTGGCCTTGTTAAAATACTGTCTGTGTACATCAGATTCTGTGAAGTGTTGATCATTTCATATACATGTGCATGTATGTGTGTATACATGCACACACGCGTACACTACATATACAACATGCACACGTAAATGCACACGTGTGTATACATGAATGTACAGGCACACAAACATACAAGCCCTTTAGTTGACATACATGCCCGTTGGTAGACATGTGTACATAATGCAATGCACACACGTCTGTCCATGCGTGTACACACATGTGCACGCATACACGCACACATTCGTACATGCATGTGCATTCGGGCACACAAGACACATGCACGTGTGTGCACAGATATGCACATGTGTGTACATGTATGCGTGCACTCGTGTACACACACATGTGGGTGTACAGAATATATAAAACGCCTACATAAGCACACACGCATCTGGATATGCATGTGCAGTGAGTAGATAACATATGTGCACGTGTCCATACGTGGATACACATCGTCTACACAGCTCACACATCCTACACCCACGGATGCCTGTTTGATACCCCATTATGCTGTTCGCATCTGTAATCCATTTCACTGCTGTGGAGTGCTCACTGTACGAATATCCACGTTTATTCACCCGTTGTACCATCGATGGGTTTGACCCCTGACCCGGGCAGGCCCCACAGGCTGCAGAGCAGCTCAGCTCGTGTGCCACCTCTGCTGAGCCTGTGCTCCACAGGGAAGCTGCCGCACTCAGGAGCGTGTGCGCTGCGAACGGGGGAGGGCGCACGCAGCAGCAGAGACCCAGCACCGCCAGAAACAAACAAATGAATAAAATGATCTAAAAAAAGAAGAAAAGAAGATCCCACGTGCTACAACTGAGAGCTGGTACAGCTGAAGAAATAAGCAAAAAAAATAGTAAGTAAAAAAACAAAAAAGAAGAAGAAATGATGGGTTAATTAACTGGTGAACACTGAGGTAAAAGTAAGCAAATGTTAAAATAATAAAGAGCTTATCTGTAGGGATTTTCAAAAAGTGGAAATAGAATATTTGCTGATAACACATTGGGAAGGAGAGAGAGCGAGGTTCAAGGCTGCTGGAGGCTGACTGACAGGCAACGTTGTAAAGCCCGTGGATCATATTTTAATGCATTTTAGATTTTACAACAGCCAATTGCACTTTTTTTGTGTGCAGTTCTGTGAGTTTGGTCAAGAGCTGTATGACCACCACCAAAATCCAGAGATAGGACCATTCTGTCCCCAACATCCTGTGTGCTGTCCATCCTTCCCTCTTTAGCCCCTAGCACCCACTGAGGCCTCAGGCCCCAGGTTGGTCACTTCCAGAATGTTCCGGCCTGCAGCACGTGTCGCCTTCTGCATCTGGCTTTTCTCACTGGTGCGTCTGAGGTTCGTCCTCGGGTCACTAGGTCTTCCTTACATAGTGGGGTGGTCCCCTTGCGCATATATCTCAGTATACTGATTGCTTCCCATGTTGAAAGGCATCTGGGAGCTTTACAGCATCTCGTGATGAAGACGATGCAGCTGTAAAGGTTCCCACCCAAGTTGTGTGAGCCTGACCCTCATCTCATCCCAGCCTCAGAGTGTCCAGGCTCCTAGGCAGTGTGTGAGAGCTCATGCACTTGGTATTGTGTTTCTTCTAACTATTTCAGCTGCTCTCACAGGTGTGCAGGGGTGGGGACTCACCAGGGTTTAACTTGGATCTTCAGGACAGGAACGGGGTTGAGCATCCTTTGGTATCTTTGTTGTTTGTTTGTTTTTTAAGATGCGAGTGCTTTCTGGGACCCTGGATATGAATCCGTTGTTGGTGACGCAGTCTGCGGCGGTTTCTCCAAGTCCACAACACTTACTTCATTTACAAATTACACTTTGACTCTCAGATCTGCCTCACTCACGTTCACGAGGTTTCCCTCCTGTGCTGTCTTTGGAAAGCTTTACACTTCAAAAAGTGTAAAAATTGTGCCACGTTCTACATGTCGGTCCGCGATCACTTTAACTTAATCTTTGCGTGAGTTGAGGTCAGCTGTTGATTTGCTTTGGTTGAAGGTGGTGCCTGGTGTTTCCAGCACCACTGTTTGAAAAGATGATTTTTTCTCCACTGACTTACTCTGTGTCTTTGTCAAAACTCAGTCGACTGTCCCCGCATGGGTCTGCTCTGGATGTGTCCCTAGCCCACTGACCTCGGGGGGGTGCGTCCACTGACAGACCCACATGGCCTCAGTCCCAGGGGCCCTGGAGCGAGTCTGGGCACCCCCGTAAGATTCCTCCAACTTTTACCTTTTGGCTTTTATTTTATTTTACCTTTTATTTTGGCTTTTCTAGCTCCTTTTTCTCTCCATGTGTTTTAGAATTCTGCTGATATTTTTATTGGAATTGTCTTAAATCTATAGATGCATTTGAAGAGAACTGACATCTGAACAACCCCTGAGACTTCCAGTTACTGAATATGATGGTTCATCTCTCCACTTAGGTTTCTTGTTTCCTTCTGCAGATTTTATCTTCCTTCTTGGCACCATTTCATGAATGAAATAGGTTTGCGTCCCAGCTGAGGCCTCTAAGTTTAGGAAACCCCAGTATTTTATATGGAGCTGCTAGAAAACCCTATAGCTAGACAGTATCTGTGTTACTCTGACAATCTGCCTTCTGCCCCACAGGGAGGCACTATCTTCAAGGCTGTTTGCTCTACAAAGAATCTTAGAAGAATAGTCTAGCACACCCTTACGGCAGAACGCGAAGAGGAACTAAAGAGCCTTTTGATGAGAGTGAAAGGGGAGAGTCGAAAAGCTGGCTTCAAACTCAACACTCAAAAAACTAAGATCATGGCATCCAGTCCCATCACTTCATGGCAAATAGAAAAGGAAAATGTGGTAGGAGTGTCAGACTGTATTTTTGGGGGCTCCAAAATCACTGTGGACGGTGACTGCAGCCATGAAATCAAAAGACGCTTGCTCCTTGGAAGAAAAGCTATGACCAACCGAGACAGCATATTAAAAAGCAGAAGCATTACTTTGCCAACAAAGGCCCGTCTAGTCAAGGCTATGGATTTTCCAATAGTGACGTTTGGATGTGAGAGCTGGACTGCGTGCATGCACGCTCAGTCACTTCGGTTGTGTCCGACTCTCTGTGACCCCACGGACCGTAGCCCACCAGACTCCTCTGTCCATGGAATTCTCCAGGAAAGAATACTGAAGTGGGTTGCCATTTCCCTCTCCAGGGGATCTTCCCAACCCAGGGGTCTCCTGCATTGCAGACAGATTCTTTACCACTGAGCCACCTGAGAAGCCCTTCAAAGAAGGCTCAAAGAAGCTCTCAAAGAAGGCTGAATGCCAAAGAATTGATGCTTTTGAGTTGTGGTGCTAGAGAAGACTCTTGAGAGCCCCGTGGACTGCAAGATCAAACCAGTCAAACCTAAAGGAAATCAACCCTGAATACTCGAAGAGCCAACTCATTGGAAAAGACTGATGCTGGGAAAGACTGTGGGCAAGAGGAGAAGGGGATGACAGAGCATGACATTATTATTCGGCATTACTGACTCAATGGACATGAATTTGAGCAAACTCCAGGAGACAGTGGAAGATAGAGGAGCCTGGCATGCTGCAGTCCCTGGGCTCAAAAAGAGTCGGACAAGACTCAGTGACTGAACAACACAGAAAGTGTGCAGAGAGTAGGGGGAGGCCTGGGAATTCCCTGGCGGGCCAGTGGCTAGGACTCTACTCTCACTGCAGAGGGCCCAGGTTTGATCCCTGGTTGGGGAACTAAGATCCCACAAGCTGCTTGATGCAGCCAAAATACAAGAAGAAAAGAAAAAAAAAAAAAGAAGGGGGAACCCACGTAGGGTGGTCTCCCCTCACCCTCTCTCAGAGTCCAGCCCGTGGTAATGTGTACTCTCTCTCTTCTTTCCCTTGGTTAATTGAGCTGGGAATTTTATACGCTTCTTAACTATTCTCTCGCTTTTCTGCCTTTTGTCAATTTCTGCTCTTAGCTTTAGCTCTTCTACCAAAGTCAGCTTTATTGGTTCTCCTTGTTTTCAGCTTCGTCAGGTGGAAATTTACGTACCTAATTTTAAACCTTTGTTCTAGGGCTTCCCTGGTGGCTCAGTGGTAAAGAATCTGCCTGTCAATGCAGGAGACACGGGTTTGATCCCCGATGCAGGAAGATCCCACCTGTTGTGCAGCAACGAAGCCCATGAACCCCAACTACTGAGCCTGTGCTCTCGAGCCTGGGAGCCCCAACTACCAAAGCCTGGGACCCTCGGTCTCACATGCCGCAGCAGGAAAAGCCTCCGCAATGAGAAGCCAGCATACTGCAGCTAGAGAGTAGCCTCTGCTCGCTGCGAGAGTAAAGCACGCACAGCAGTGAAGACCCAGGACAGCCGTAAATAAATAATACAATTATATATTTAAAAAAAAAAACTTTATTTTTTCTATCTTTAAAGAAGTCTTTACTGAATTTGTTGCAATATTGCTTACTTTTTTCTTGCAGTTTTATTGAGATAGAATTGTACACCGCCCTGTAGAAGTTTAAGGTGTACAGCACAGCTTGATCTGCACGTATTGTGCGGTTATGACCACAGTAAGTTTAGTGAACATCCTTCATCTCATATGGACACAAAATGAAGGAAATATAAAAAAATGTCCTTGTGATGAGAACTCAGGATTGACGCTCTCAATAAGGTTCACGTATAACATGCAGCAGAACCAATTACACTAATCATGCTGTATTTACATCCCTGGCAGCTTCTTATCTCAGCCTGAGGTAGCTCAGGTAGCCACCAATCCAGTCTCTTTCGCTGTGAGTCTGTTCGCCTGTTTCTGAAGTGTGATTGTTACACAATGCAGTGATTCAATGTTCTATATGTTTCAAAATGATCACAAGATAAGTCTAGCAACCATCTGTCAGCACGGGGAGATATTACATAATTACGGACACATTCCCTGTCCGGCTCATCTCGTGACTCACTGCTTTTTTTCTTTCGTGACTCACCTATTTTGTAACTGACAGTTCACGCCAGTTCGGTCTCTTTACCTGTTTCTCTCCTGCCCTCATCCCCACACACTCTGGCAACTGCCTGCTTTGTTCTCTCTATCTGTGTGTTGTCTGTATCCATGACTCTTGCTTCAATTCTGTTTGTTCATCTTGTTTTTGGATCCCACATAGATGTGATACAAGGCAGTGCTTGTCTCTAACTTCACCTAGGATATTCCCACAGCGTATTTCACTTAGGATGATGGCCTCCACTTCAACCATGCTTGGAAGTGGCAAGACATTGGTTCTTCGTGGCTGAGTAGTCCTCGATTGTGTGTGTGTGTGTGTGTGCCACACCTCCATCCATTCATCTGCCAGTGGACACTTCAGTGGCTTCCGGACTTTACTTATGATTAATAATGTTTCCGTTAACTTTGGGGTACATCAGTTCAGTTCAGTCGCTCAGTCGTGTCCGACTCTTTGTGACCCCACAAATTGCAGCACGCCAGGCCTCCCTGTTCATCACCAACTTCCAGAGTTCACTCAAACTCATGTCCATCAAGTCGGTGATGCCATCCAGCCATCTCAGCCTCTGTCGTCCCCTTCTCCTCCTGCCCCCAGTCCCTCCCAGCATCAGAGTCTTTTCCAATGAGTCAACTCTTCGCATGAGGTGGCCAAAGTACTGGAGTTTCAGCTTCAGCATCATTCCCTCCAAAGAAATCCCAGGGCTGATCTCCTTTAGAAT
The DNA here is from genome assembly GCF_000754665.1 of Bison bison bison. Lineage (NCBI taxonomy): Eukaryota > Metazoa > Chordata > Mammalia > Artiodactyla > Bovidae > Bison > Bison bison. The sequence continues at coordinate 57,158 of NW_011478952.1, read as the reverse complement.
GGACTGGTTGGATCTCCTTGCAGTCCAAGGGACTCTCAAGAGTCTTCTCCAACACCACAGTTCAAAAGGATCAATTCTTCAGCGCTCAGTTTTCTTAACAGTCCAACTCTCGCATCCATACATGACCACAGGAAAAACCATAGCCTTGACTAGACGGACCTTTGTTGGCAAAATAATGTCTCTGCTTTTGAATATGCTATCTAGGTTGGTCATAACTTTCCTTCCAAGGAGTAAGCGTCTTTTAATTTCATGGCTGCAGTCACCATCTGCAGGGATTTTGGAGCCCCCAAAAATAAAGTCTGACACTGTTTCCACATCTATTTCCCATGAAGTAATGGGACCAGATGCCATGATCTCAGTTTTCTGAATGTTGAGGTTTAAGCCAACTTTTTCACTCTCCTCTTTCACTTTCATCAAGAGTGAAATTTTTGATTTTATGGCAGATTCACTTTCTGCCATAAGGATGATGTTATCTGCATATCTGAGGTTATTGATATTTCTCCCGGCAATCTTGATTCCAGCTTGTGCTCCTTCCAGCCCAGCATTTCTCATGATGTACTCTGCATAGAAGTTAAATAAGCAGGGTGACAACATACAGCCTTGACGTACTCCTTTTCCTATTTGGAACCAATCTGTTGTTCCATTTCCAGTTCTAAATGTTGCTTCCTGACCTGCATATAGGTTTCTCAAGAGGCAGGTCAGGTGGTCTGGTATTCCCATCTTTCAGAATTTTCCACAGCTTATTGTGATCCACACAGTCAAAGGCTTTGGCATAGTCAATAAAATAGAAATTGATGTTTCTCTGGAACTCTCTTGCTTGATGATCCAGCGGATGTTGGCAATTTGATCTCTGGTTCCTCTGCATTTTCTTAAACCAGCTTGAACATCCAGAAGTTCATGGTTCACGTATTGCTGAAGCCTGGCTTGGAGAATTTTGAGCATTACTTTACTAGCGTGTGAGATGAGTGCAATTGTGCGGTAGTTTGAGCATTCTTTGGCATTGCCTTTCTTTGGGATTGGAATGAAAACTGACCTTTTCCAGTCCTGTGGCCACTGCTGAGTTTTCTAAATTAGTATCTTCATCATCTTCAGATAAACACCCAGGAGAGGAATCACTGGGCCACATGGTGGCTCTATTTTTAATTTTTTGAAGACTCCCCATACTGTTTTCTATAGTGGCTGTTAGTGGAGTTTCTTGAAACTTGCTTAAATTTTAATTTACTGTTTTTGACTTAATAATATGTTCACAGGGTATAAACTACAGAGAGGGCACAATGAGTGAGAGCTCCTTATCCCCCCCCCGCCCCCCACCACACGGAACTGACGGTTTTTGTTGTCCATAGGGTTTCCGGTCAACAGCAGGCTATTACACTTGGTCTCATGTCCCTAGACATGTCCCAATGTCTCCTGATTTATCGTCTATGGGAACTTGAATAGAATTCGTATTCCGCCTGTGTGAAATTGTATAAATATTAATTACATTGAATCTGTTCACAGTGCTTTTCAGGTCTGCTACATGCTTCTAATTTTCTGTCTATTCATTCTATTAATTTTTGAGAGCTTGATATGGGAATTCCAGTTAAAAAATCTTAATTTATCTACTTAAAAAAATAATTGTAATACATAGTGGAATTATATAGTGAAATGAAAATATCTCCTGCCGTATTAATAAATAAGAAACGTCACTGCCGTTGGTGATTTCCAGCCTCTAAATGTGAATGAGGGCTCTCCAAACACGATCCAGCGGATGCTGCCCCCCTCATGGTGTTTGCTGAGGAGCTGGGGGCCCAAAGGCGTGCATTTTCCCACACACAGAATGCTAAATTTCTTAACTTGATACCTTATCTTTGGTGTCCAGACTGCCTGCTCCCTCTGTTGCAAACTTGTGTATAGCCTGACTTGCCCCCGCCCCGGCCCCCGCCTCCTTGGAGCAGTTTCTTCAGAGCTACTGAGACGCTGTCTCCCGGAGTCCTAAACATTCCCACAAAACTAAATCCCTCTCTACTTTCAGGCTGTGATTATATCTTTAAGTTGACAATTGGTCCTGTGTTTTCCAAGTCTCCTGTAAATGAGTTATCATACTTTCCGATTTTGGAAAATAGGAAATAAACAATAGGCTATTAGTAGTTAATTCTATTGATTAGGGGAATAAAATGTGATGCATGGATTTTCCACTGCAAGAGGGGTCAGTGCACCCCCCGCCACCCCCACCCCATCGTCATTCAAGGGTCAATTGTACTACGTTGCTTTTGAATTTTCGCTTCTCTCCGTGAGTCTCAATTTGTAACAGAACAGCAAAATCTGACTCCCTGTTTCTTTTACTTTAAGCTTTGCTTTCCGTTGCTTTTGTTTTTGAAATCTCTAAAAGGCTGCTGTCTTTATAAGCTATGAGGGTACACAATGGCCCGCCTCAGGGAACCCTGCCCCTCTGACTGTTAAACTAAAGTCCCTTTGTTCGGCTCACAAGGAGACATTCTGACACTGCCCACCTGTTAATGGCTGCAGAGAAGAAGGGATTACACACATCCATCCCCTCCATGATGCTGGCCAAGGCAAGCAAAACCACTGGCCTTTTTGCTTTGCTTCCTCACCTGCCCCCATCTCTGATCTATAAAAGAACCTGACATCCAGACTTGAATAGGATGGCTGTTCTGAGACGTTAGTCTACCGTCTTCCCAGTCAGCTGGCTCTCTGAATACAGTTCATCCCTTGCCTCAACTGGCCTGTGGTGTGGTGAGTGGAGTGAACTTGAACTCTGTGATACGTCAGGTTCTTTTTTTAAGTTATTATTTGTAGGAGCTCCTCGTGCATTAGAGCAACGGGTCTTTCTCTGTGACTGCTATTTATTCAGAGTTCATCAGAAGCCTGTGACATGGCCCGTTAGGGTTTGGAGCTTCACTGGCGGCTCAGCAGTAAAGAATCTGCCTGCCAAAGGCAAGGATCTTCCATGGGTTGGGAAGATCCCCTGGAGAAGGAAATGGCAACCTGCTCCAGTATTCTTGCCTGGAAAACCTCATCGACAGAGGAGCTTTGTGGGCTACAGTCCATGGAGTCGAAAAAGAATCGGACAGGACTTAGCGACAACAAGTTAGGGCTTTATCCAATAAAACATTGAAAAAAATGTTTAACTAATTTAACTTTTTTAATGAAGGCAACCAAATTCTGGGTTTAGTGTCATGCTTAGTCACACCTTCCCCACATCAAGATGCTAAAGTAACAATAAGAAGAGAGGATAATGGCGATAACGACAGCTCACTCCCATCTGGTGAGTCGTAAGTGCCAGCCATTGTAAGGGCTTAACACCTATTACCTGTTTAAGCTCCCAGCTCGCTCTGCCGTCATTTCATTTTAAACAAGCACAGGGGGTGCAGAGGCTGAGTGACCTTCACAGGGTCACAGAGGTCACTCGCACCTGCTTCAGCCGGGATGGCCTCAGAGCCTCAGCTTCACCCACTCTGCTCCGCGGTCACCATCGTCCGCTGGAAGCTTTCGCAGTTTCGCTTCTTGTTGTTAAAATCGTGGATCCCTCTGGCATTTAACTGGGGGCGGGGAGATACAGGCTCATTCCCCACCCCACCCCTCTCGGGGTGAAATAGTAGTGTGTGGTCCTTTCCCCCAACACTCCACCGTCCCCTGGTTTGAAATTACACTTTAACCCAGCCTCCACCTTTGCTCTGGGCACCTGAGAAGCAGGATATTTGCCGCCACATTGGTAAACCAAGGATGTCCGAGCTGGTGAGTCCTGAGGAACTCAGGGTGAGAAAGCACAGATCCGGGCACTGGAGAGCTGGGGTGCGAATCAAAGGAGAGATTTCAGGGAGCCCAGACGCTTGCATCTCCCACACTGAGAAAAGCACTGAATTCCTTAACTTGGGATGTCAGATTTTCTGTAATTAACAACACACTTTTGACATTCAGACTACCTGCTCTTTGTTGCAAAACCTCTGTATAACCCGGCTCCCACTCTTGCCTCCTCGGAGAAGCTCTCTCAGGGTCGCTTGAGATGCTGTCTCCCAGGCTTAAGTCCTAAATATTCCCACCGAATAAAACAACTCTTAATTTCTAGCTTGTGCATGTCTTACGAGTCAGCAACCCTCAGTCCCCAGAGAGCTGATTCAAACTCCATGACACACCGGCCCCCAAATGCTGAAGTCCAGCTCAGACCTCTTTCCTGAGCTGGAGTCACAAATCCGGTTTTCTGGTCAACATCACCCCTGGGATGCCTCCCTCTGAACCCTACATGCCCCCAACCAGCAAACCTACTCTCCCCTCCAGCATCTCCCAGCTCAGCAAACGGAAGTTCCACCGTTTCCGGTGTTCAGGCCACACACCTTGACCTCCCTCCCCACACACCCTCACCTAATCCATCAGCAGGTCTCATGTAAAACACAAAAGCGGGTTTGGAGCATGAGGGCTCCCCCCGGGGTCCGCTCCATAGCTTCTCAGACCTCTGAGTGAGATCCAGGAGAAGAGCAGCCCCTGCAGACCAGCCGACCGGGACGACCTTGACCTTGCTCCGTGTCTCCATTCAGCCTGTGTCCTTACTGAGCAGCGTTCCAGATACCCTTGACCCGCGATGGCTTAAAAAACAATCACAACCTGAAAGCTGAGAGTTGTTCTGCTCAGTGGGAATTTTTAGGACTTCAAGCCCAGGAGACAGTATCTCAAGTGACACTGAGAGATTTCTCCTGGGAGACAAGGAGATGATCGAGGGTTTATAGACGTTTTCAATAAAGGGCAGGGACTCTGAACTCCTAAAGTATTTATAAATTAAAGAAAACCAGATATTTCAGTTGAGGAGCTTAGCACTTTTCTATGCAGGGGCGTGGACTCCGGGCTCACCACAGTCGTTCCTTTCCCATCCACCAGAATCCTGTATTTCCACATCCCGAGTTTCCTTGGGGCTCTCCAGTGGTGGCTACAAATGCCGATGACTGTGCCATCCTTTGTTTACTAATATGGCAGGAAATATTCCATTTCTCATGATTAAAACCAGCAGCCAGGAGTAGAGGGAAAGTTTTCAAAGCATCTGTAGAAAAATGCACGTAGGAGGACAAAGTAACAATGCGAGTAGGCTTTGCTGCCGAAACGTTGGCCTCTGTGCACTGATGCTGAGTAGGAACACAGCAGCAGAGGTTTCGAGGAAACGGAAAGAGTGGCCTTATGTCTGTGCCAGGCCAGAGGGAACACGGCAGGCTAGCGCCTCGGAAACTGCCCCTCCCTGGGGAACAGGGAGCGGTCTCACTGTCAGGGCTCATGCTCAGGGGTTGGTGGCAAAGATCAAAGCAGTGACAGTCTCGCATTCCTCTGATGGGTTGGTGGTGAGGTAAGTAGGCGTCAGCCGTTAACCTGCAGGTTCCAACTGGCCTGGGGTCTACATGCTTGCGGGCAGCTTGCCATGGTTAATAGTTAACTTCTCCCACCTGGAGGGGTTTTCGGTATCAGCCAAACAGTTCAAAGATATCCCTAGGTGTATCGCTCGAGGGGGAACCAGGGCCTTGCCCCAAAGTGCAACTGCTGTTTTTCTGGACTGTTTCTCCATTGATTCACATCCCCTCCCTTCCCTAAACAGAAACTGCTTGAGTCTGCCCCTTGGACCTTAGGGAAGGTCGTGGAGGCTGTAGGAAGCCTATTTCCTATAACCAAAGGAATGAGGGGGACACAGAAAGTCTTTGTGCCCAGGAGCCCCACAGGGTCCTGCTCGGTATCATTACCAGAGACAATTCAACTTAGAATACAGGAGAGCAAGCTCTGGAAGAAGCTGTAGACCTGAATTTCTATATTCAGCAAGAATTCCTTTAAAAATGAAGGCAAAGAAAAGCCCTTTTTTTTCAGACTTCAAAGAGCTGAAAGGATTACTAAGCAGCAGACCTGAACATCAAGAAATTTTCAAAGAAATCCTTCAGGCAGGAGGAATGTGGCATCAGATGGAAATCTAATCCACCTGAAGCAATGATGTGTACCAGAAATGATATACATGGAGGCAGAAATATCTTTAAAAAAGAATTGGTCGTTCGAAGTAAAAATTGGAACAGTATAATGTACGGTTTATAATGTGATTTAAGTAAAATGTATGCCATTAGCACTAAAGCTGAGTGGAGGCAAGGAGACGTATGCTATCGTAAAGCTCTTATACTACATATAAGTAGCATAACATCACTTGGGGGTACACAGAGAAAAATTCAAAATACGCAAGATAAGCCCCGACTTGTCCAGCAAGATAGCAAGACAAAGAATTATAACTAAGAAATAATTGAAGGAAATAAAGTAGATTCAGCAGAAAAAAAGAAAAGAAGACGAGAAAAAGAAGAAGAAAGAACATATGGAACAAATAGAAAACTAGTAGCAAGATGATAGATTTAAATTCAGCATATTAATAATCACATTAAATGTAAATGATCTAAAAATCTTAATTAGAAGGTAGACATTGTCAGGTTACATTAAAAAAGAAAATCAAGAGTCAATTATATACTCCATACAAGAAACTTGCTTCAAACATAAGACACTACTACATTAAAAGTGAATGAATGGGAGATAAACCCATGTATTGTGGTCACCTGATCTGAGATAAAGGAGGCAAGAAGACACAATGGAGAAAAGACAGTCTCTTCAGTGAGCGGTGCTGGGAAAACTGGACAGCTACAGTGAAAGAATGAAAGCAGAACACCGTCTAACACCTACATGGAGATAAAGTGGATCAAAGACTTGGAACGTAAGCCCAGTTATTATTAAACTCTTAGAGGAAAACACAGGCAGAACACCCTTTGCCATAAATCACAGTAGGATCTTTTTCGACCTGCCTCCTAATGAGAACAAAAGTAAAATAAAGGAGTAAGACCTAATTAAACTTGAAAACTTTTGCAGAGAAAAGTTCATTAAAGTGAAGTCGCTCGGTTGTGTCTGACTCTTTGCGACCCGTGGACTGTAGCCCACCAGGCTCCTCCATCCATGGGATTCTCCAGGCAAGAATACTGGAGTGGGTTGCCATTTCCTTCTCCAGGGGATCTTCCCGACCCAGGGATCGAACCCAGGTCTCCCACATTGCAGGCGGACGCTTTAATCTCTGAGCCACCAGGGAAAGGAAACCATAAATAAGATGAAAAGACACCCTTGGAATAGGAGAAAATATTTGCAAACCAAACAACTGGCATGGGATTAACCTCCAAAAATACAAATGGCTCGTCAGTTCAAGATCAAAAAGACAAACAACCCAACCCCAAAATGGGAGGAAGACCTGAACAGACATTTCTCCAAAGAAGACATACAGATGGCCAAGAGGCACATGAAAAGATGCTCAACATCACAGATTATTAGAGAAATGAAAATCAAAACTACAACGAGGTACCACCTCACACCAGTCAGAATGGCTATCTCTGAAAAATGTATGAACGACAAATGCTGGAGAGGCTGTGGAGAAAAGGGAACCCTCCTACACTGTTAGCGAGAACGTACAGTCTCTATGGAGAAAACAGTCGTGAACTGGTACAGTCATCATGGAGAACACTACGGCGGCCCCTTAAAAACTAAAAGTGGAACTGCCGTGTGACCGAGCAATTCCACGCCTGGGTCACACCCAGAGAAACATCACTCAAAAGACACAAGCACCCTAATGCGCACGGCAACACTATTTCAGTGGCCCAGACCTGGAAGCCATCTGGTGTCCATCCGCATAATAGCTAAAGAAGATGCGGTACACTAAGAAGGAAATTCAAAAACAAGCGGACACGCGCGTGTAGCTGATTCACTTTGCTGCACAGCAGAAGCCAACACGGCACTGCCAGCACCTTTGTGCTCCAACAGAAACTAATTCAAGAGAAAGAAGTCACGGGGCCTGCACATGGACTGTTACTCAGCCGCAAGAGGGAATGAAACTGGGCCATTTGCAGAGATGTGGATGGACCTAGAGACTATCATACGAGTACGTCAGAAAGAAAAAACACCAAATACCGTGTATTAACATACGTGTGGAGTCTAGGAAAATGGCATAGATTATCTTGTTTGCAAAGCAGAAATAGAGACACAGAGAACAAACATACGGTCACCAAGAGGGCGAAGGGAGAGGAGCCGGGATGAACTGGGAGACAGGTTGACGTGTGTACACCGCTGTGTGTAAGAGACAAGTAACAAGAGCCGGCTGTACAGCTCGGGGACGACCCGACGCTCCACGGCGAGCCGACCGGAAAGGAGCCCGGAAGGGAGCGGGTGTGTGCGTGTGCTGATTCACCGTGCTGTACAGGAGAGACTAACTCAAAATCACAAAGCAACTACACTCCAATGAAAATGGATTTTTAAAAAAGTAAACGAGTGGGAAAGTATCAGAGCTGCTTGTATTATCTTAGTACAAAGAACATTTTGAGCAAAGAGTATCACCAGACTTAAAAAAGCTCATTGCATAGTGATAAAGGGGGTCCATTCATCAAGAGAGCAGCATCTTTAATGTGAATGCCCCTAATAACAGTGCTTTAAAGCACACAATCCCCTGTCCGTGGAACTCTCCAGGCGAGAATATTGGAGTGGGCGGTCATTCCCAATCCATGAAGCAAAAATTAGGGTCCTGAAAAATAGACAACTCTGCAAACATATACTAGGAGATCTGAGCAACTCTGCCAATGATACGGAGCACGACTATGCAGAAATCAGGATGGCTAAGAGGCTCGATCACCGCTGCCGATGGAAGCAGCGCGAGGACCTGCACAGAGCACTCTACCGCACGGCAGGACGCGCAGCCTCTTCAAACACACACAAAGTGCTTACCGAGAGAGACCATATTAGGGGTCTTAAAACAGTTTTCATTTAATTTGGTTGTTCTCATTGTTCAGTACTTAAGTAGTGTCTGACTCTTTGCAACTCCACGGACTGCAGCACACCACGCTCCCCTGTCCTTCAGTATCTCCCAAAGGTTCCTCAAACTCATGTCCATTGAGTCCATGATGGCATCCAACCATCTCATCCTCTGTCGTCCCCTTCTCCTCCTGCCCTCAATGTTTTCCAGCATCAGGGTCTTTTCCAGTGAGTCAGCTCTTCACATCAGGTGGCCAAAGTATTGAAGCTTCAACTTCAGCGTCAGTCCTTCCAATGAATATTCAGAATTGATTTCCTTTAGGATACACTGGTTTGTCAGAATTGTCTAGGATTGAAGGCGGGAGGAGAAGGGGACAATAGAGGATGAGGTGGTTGGACGGCACCACCGGCTGAATAAACCTGAGTTTGAGCAAAACTCCGGGAGACAGTGGAGGACAGAGGAGCCTGGCCTGCTGCAGTCCATGGGGTCACAAAGAGTCAGACACGACTGAGAAACTGAACAACAACAAGGATTTATCACAGCTTTTCTTCCAAGGAGCAAGCATCTTTTAATTTCATGGCTGCAGTCACCATCTGCAGTGATTTTGAAGCCCCCCAAAATAAAGTCTCCCACTGTTTCCATTGTTTCCCCATCTATTAGCCATGAACTGATGGGACTCCATGCAGTGATCTTGGATTTTTGAATGTTGAGTTCTAAGCCAGATTTTTCACTTTCCTCTTTCACTTTCATCAAGAGGCTCTTTAGTTCCTCTTTGCTTTCTGCCTTTAGGGTGGTCTCATCTGCATATCTGTGGTTATTGATATTTCTCCCAGAAATCTTGATTCCAGCTTGTGCTTCATCCAACCCAGCATTTCGAATGATGTGCTTGACCTATAAGTTAAATAAGCAGGGTGACAATATTCAGCCTTGACGTACTCCTTTTCCTGTTTGCAACCAGTCCATTTTTCCATGTGGGTTCTAACTGTTGCTTCCTGACCGGCATACAGGTTTCTCAGGAGACAGGTCAGGTGGTCTGGTATTCCCATCTCTTTAAGGATTTTCCAGTTGGTTGTGATCTACACAGTTAAAGGCTTTTTTGTAGTCAATGAAGCAGAAGTAGATGTTCTTATGGAATTCTTTGCTTTCTCTATGATCCAACAGATAGCAATTTGATTTCTGGTTCCTCTGCCATTTCTAAATCCAGCTTTTACATCTGGAAGTTCATGGTTCATATACTATTGAAGCCTAGCTTGAAGGATTTTGAGCATTACCTTGCTAGCATGGGAAATGAGTACAATTGTGTGGTAGCTTGAACATTCTTTGGCATTGGCCTTCTTTGGGATTGGAATGAAAGCTGACATTTTCAGTCCCACGGCCACTGCTGAGTTTTCCAAATTTGCTGGCATATTGAGGGCAGCACTTTCACAGCATCATCTTTCAGGATGTGAAATAGCTCAACTGGAACTCCATCACCTCCACTAGCTTTGTTCATAGTGATGCTTCCTAAGGCCCACTTGACTTCACATTCCAGGATGTCTGGCTCTAGGTGAGTGATCACACCATCGTGGTTATCTGAGTCATTAAGAACTTTTTTGTACAGTTTTTCTGTGTATTCTTGTCACCTCTTCTTAATATCTTCTGCTTCTGTTAGGTCCATACCATTTCTGTCCTTTATTAAGCCCATTTTGCATGAAATATTCCCTTAGTATCTCTAATATTCTTGAGGAGATCTCTAGTCTTTCCCATTCTGTTGTTTTCCTCTATTTCTTTGCACTGATCACTGAGGAAGGCTTTCTTATCTCTCCTTGCTATTCTTTGGAACTCTGCATTCAAATGGGTATATCTTTCCTTTTCTCCTTTGCCTTTCGCTTCTCTTCTTTTCTCAGCTATTTGAAAGGCCTCCTCAGACAACCACTTGCCTTCTTGAATTTCTTTTTCTTGGGGATGGTTTTGATCACTGCCTCCTGTGCGATGTTATGAACCTCCATCCATAGTTCACCAGGCACTCTATCTATCAGATCTAATCCCTTGAATCTATCTCTCACTTCTACTGTATAATCGCAGGGGATTTTATTTAGGTCATACCTGAATGGCTTAGTGGTTTTCCCCTACTTTCTTCAATTTAAGTCTGAATTTTGCAATAAGGAGCTCATGATCTGAGCCACAGTCAGCTCCCGGTCTTGTTTTTGCTGACTGTATGGAGCTTCTCCGTCCTTGGCTGCAAATAATATAATCAATCTGATTTTGGTATTGACTAGCTGGTGATGTCCATGTGTAGAGTTGTCTCTTGTGGTGTTGGAAGAGGGTATTTACCATGACTCCATCTGTGACCCACTGTTATAAAAACCTTCTCACTTTTTCTTGTGTTGAGATGTAGTTTTTAAAGGTAGAAGTCTCCCCTTGTTTGGCAAAGCAATAGAGCTGTCCTTTCCTGCTTCACCCGAAACCCTGTCTCCGGAGTTTGATTCAGCACCAGTGCACAGAGCAGGAGCTTTCAGTGACGTTAGAAAGGAAGACATTTCTCAAGTCAAAGTGTTAGTTGCTCAGTCGTGTCCAGCTCTTTGTGACCCATGGACTGTAGCCGGCCAGGTTCCTCTGACCATGGAATTCTCCAGGCAAGAATCCTGGAGTGGATAGCCATTCTCTTCTTTCAGACTTCCAGATTAAGTTGAAACAACCAAATTGACGTTATTCACAGAAGACACACATGAAAAGAAAGTTATAGGTTGGTTGGAACTGCTTTTGAACACAAATAACAGAAGACCAAGGAACAGTGGTTAATGAAGTAGATTTATTTTTCTTGTAAAAGTCTCGATGTGTGTGGCTGCTGGGGTTGGAAAAGAACAAGAATGTATATATACATATAAAACTAAATTATTTGCTGTACACTTTACACGAACACAACATTGTAAATTAACTATAGTTCAAGTTTTTTAAGAAAATAAGAGAAAAAGAAAAACATGCTAAATTTAAAATAGGTGGAAGAAAACAAGTAAGGGGGAAAAAATGGTACAAATCTGTGAAGTAAGAAACAGAAAATTAATGAAGTGCAAGCTGATATTTTTTAGAGGATCAAAAAAATTGATAAAACTCAATCTAGACAGGTGGATCCAGAAAAGGAGAGAAGACGCAACTCATCAGGAATATCCGGAACGAGTGGTGGTTACAAGAGATCCTCCAAAAATGAGAAGAATAAGGGTGTTGCCTGAAAAACTGGGTTGGCCTCATGGTAGCTGTTGAGCCAAAAGACACAACCAAGCCAATGATGGAGAGAAGAAAGGGTTTGTTATTCAGAGCACGTAAGGAGAACACCGGTGGCCTTTCCCAAAGCACTGTCTCCCGCCAGAGTCCAAGGCTTATGTGATTGAAGTCAGGAGGGTCAGAGGAGGTCATCTCCACCCCTTTAGGACCAGCAGGTCTGGCAGCTGAGACTTTAGGCTCAGCGTCACCAGTGAAACAGAACCGAGCTTTTACAGCTGAATTTTCATCTTTGATGTTGTTACTTCTCTTGCCAGGCTACAGTTTCTGCTTTTGTTCCCGTTAGATCATTATTCCTGAGACCCATTCAAGGGTAAGCCTTGTGGCCAGGCTTAGGCCCCCCAGAATGGCTGCTCTTACCTCAAAAAGGAGGATAGAATGAACAAGTTATGCCAACGCATTCAACCACTAACCCAAGACACGCAGATGACACCACCCTTATGGCAGAAAGTAAAGAGGAACTAAAGAGGCTCTTGATGAAGGTGAAAGAGGAGAGTGGAAAGGCTGGCTTAAAACTCAACATTCAAAAAGCTAAGATCAAAAAAAAAAAAAGAAAACTAAGATTATGGCATCTGTTCCCATCACTTCATGGCAAATGAATGGGGAAAATAGAAACAGTGACAGACTATTTTCCTGGGCTCCAAAATCACTGTGGATGGTGATTGCAGCCATGAAATTAAAAGATGTTTGCTCCTTGGAAGAAAAGCTAGGACAAACCTAGACAGTTTATTAAAAAGCAGAGACATCACTTTGCCAACAAAGGTCCATCTAGTTAAAGCTATTATTTTTCCTTTAGTCACATACAAATGTGAGAGCTGGACCATAAGGAAAGCTGAGTGCCAAAGAATTGATGCTTTCAAACTGTGGTGCTAGAGAAGACTCTTGAGAGTCCCTTGGACTGCAAGGAGATCAAACCAGTCCATCCTAAAGGAAATCAACCCTGAATATTCACTGGAATAACAGATGCTGAAGCTGAAGTTACAAAATTGGGTCACCTGATATGAAGAGCCGACTCATTGGAAAAGACTCTGATGTCGGGAAAGATTGAGGGCAAGAGATGGTTGGATAGCATTATCGACTCAGTGGACATAAGTTTGAGCAAACTCTGGGAGATAGTGAAGGACAGGGAAGCCTGGAGCGCTGCAGGCCCTGGGGTCACAAAGAGTGAGTTCTGTCTGAGCGGCTGAACGACAACCAACTATTCAGCTACTCAGATGAAATGAACCAACCACCGAAGCTCATGGAAAGAGGTACAGACGGGGACGTCCCCGGGGCTCAGTGGCTAAGACTCCTGTATCCCTGCTCAGGGAACTGGATCCCATATGCTGCAACTAAATGACCTCAAATGTCACAGCTAAGACCCAGCACAGTCAAATAAATTAAATAAAGATTAAACAACAAAAAAGAGACAGACAGACAGACAGATATGCCTCATGGCCCCATATCTGTCAAAGAATTGAGACTATAGTTTAAAGCCTTCCCTCAAAGAAAATTCAAGGACCGGATGTCTTCACTGCTGGATTCTACCACACATTAAAAGAAGAAGTAGTACTAACTCGACACCAACAGTTCCATAAAACTGACGAGAAGAAAGAAAGCAGTTCCTGCTTCATCCTCTGAGGCCAACGTTGCCCTGACACCACAAACGGAAAGCAGCAGATGGTGAACACGAGGGCAAGAGACCTCAACAAAAGGTTAGCAAACCAAATTCCAAAATCTATAAAAGGGTACCATATTATGACCAAGTGGGGCATATCCCAGGAATGCCAGGTAGTTTAAACATTTGAAAACCAGTGGGTTTAATTCACCATGTTAACAGACCAACAAGCAAAACCATGCAATTCTCCAAAAGTGCATCAAAAGCATTGCACAAAATCAAACTTCCATGCATGAGGAAAGCATCCCAAAAACAGAATAAAAGGGAATTTCTACCACAGAATTGTGGACTTTCCATAAGGCATCTATGGAAAACTCTCATGGAATTCCCTGGTGGTCCAGGGCTCAGGACTCGGCACTTTCAGCGTGGAGGCCCAGGTTCAATACCTCATCCAGGAAGTAAGATCCCTCAAGTCCCAAGGCCCCAAAACAGCAGCAACAAAAATGTGCAGCCAGCATCATCCTTAGTGTGCAAAGCTGAATGCTTCCCCCTGGGGCCAGGAGGAGGGTGAGACTGCCTGCACACACCATCGCTGATCCACGCGGCCTGGGGCTTCAGCTGGTGAGGTGAGGGAGAGGAGAAAAGCGCGTTCAGATCGGAAAGGAAATAAAGCTGGCTTTATCAGGGGAAGACATGAATATCTTTGTAGAAATCCTACAAGAGTGACCAGGACTGATGTGAGAATTGAGCAGGATCTTAGGACAGAAAGTCACTAGGCAAAAATCAACTGTGTCTCTGTTACCAAAAGCTCGGCCTCTCTGCACACCACTGTTGCACTGTTCGGTCTCTGAGTCGTCTCCGACTCCTTGCGATCTCACAGACGGCAGCACGCCAGGCTTCCCTGTCCTTTACTACCTCCCAGAGTTTGCTTGAACTCGTGTCCATTGAGTCGGTGATGCCATCCAACCATCTCATCTTCTGTCGTCCCCTTCTCCTCCTGCCCTCAATCTTTCCCAGCATCAGGGTCTTTTCCAATGAGTCAGCTCTTCACATCAGGTGGCCAAAGTATTGAAGCTTCAACTTCAGCGTCAGTCCTTCCAATGAACATTCAGGGTTGGTTTCCTTTAGGATTGACTGGTTTGACCTCCTTGCAGCGCAAGGGACTCTCAGGAGTCTTCTCCACACCACAGTTTGAAAGCATCAATTCTTTGGCACTCAGCCTTTCCTGTGGTCCAACTCTCATATCCGTACGTGATTACTAGAAAAACCATAGCTTTGGCTGTATGGACTTTTGTCGGCAAATGGATGTCTCTGGTTTTTTTGCTGTCTAGCTTTGTCCTAGCTTTCCTTCCAAGGAGCAGGCGTCTTTTAATTTCATGGCTGCATTCATCATCTGCAGTGATTTTGGAGCCCTGGAAAATAAAATCTGTCACTGTTTCCCCTTTCTCCCTATCTGTTGGCCATGAAATGGTCTGTGCACTGCTGCCGAATCAAATCCTAGAGACAGAGTTTTGGATGAAGTAGAAAAGGATAGCTTTATTGCTTGGCAAGACAAAGGGAGACACACCAGGCTTCTGCCTTGAAAGACTATGTCTCAACCCCAGAGAACTTGGTGAGGGTTTTTATAACAGTGGGTCAAAGGTGGGGTCTAAAAAGATCGGGGTGTGAACTGGGCTTGCACTCCCCTCTGACTGCAGCCATGAAATTAGATGCCGTTTGCTCCTTGGAAGAAAAGCTGTGACAAACCTAGAAAGAGTATTAAAAAGCAGAGACATCTCTTTGCTGACACAGGTCTGCATCGTCAAAGCTATGGTTTTTACAGTAGTCATGCATGGATGCAAGTTGGACCATAAAGAAGGCTGAGCCCCGAAGAATGAATGCTCTCTATTTGTGGTGCTAGCAAAGATTCTTGAGAGTCCCTTGGACTGCGAGGAGATCAAACCAGTCAATCTTGAAGGAAATCAACTCTGAATACTCACTGGAAAGACTGATGCTGAAGCTGAAGCTCTAATACTTTGGCTATCGGATACAAAGAGCTGACTCATCGGCTGAGACAGTTGGATGGCATCACCACCTGGACGGGCAGGAATCTGAGCAAACCCTGGCAGGTAGTGAAGGACAGGGAAGCGTGCGGTCCATGTCAAAGAGTCAGACGCGACTTGGCAATGACAGACTCATCTCTTATCAGGCGGTCAGTCTCCCAATCTTGGTGACCTTCTCTTCTCCCTTTTATCTCTCATCAGTTGGTTTCATGGCTGCTCTTCCCTCAAGTAGCAACTGTTCAAATCTGCACTTCGAACTCAGGGAAAGTAGGTCATGGAGACTGGAGTCTTGCCTACAAGAACTCGGGGAACAGAAAGGCCTCTCTGCCTGGGAGCCTCCCAGGGCCCCATTCAGATTCATTTCCACTCACTAATAATGAACACTTGGAAATCAAAGGGGTTTGGCTGGGCTTTTTATTTTGTTTAATTTTTGGCTGCCTCGCAGGGCACATGAGATGTTAGTTCCCCAATCAGGGACTGAACCTGTGCCCCCTGCGTCGGAAGGGCAGGACACTGGGCCACCAGGGAAGCCCCAGAAACGGATGCCCCCTGCGTCGGAAGGGCAGGACACTGTACCACCAGGGAAGCCCCAGAAACGGAAGTCTCAGAATGCCACGCACAAGAGAAAGCAAATAGTAAATATTTAGATTATAATTTGACTAAAGAGGACCAAGACTTGAACTCTGAAACCATAAAATATTTAAGAGAAATTATAAAATAAACAGAGATATACAGTATTCATGAATAGGAAAAAAAAAGTGAAATAAGTGTTGTTCCCCAAATGATCTACAGATTCAACCCAATCTGAGTCAAAACTCCAGGAGAATATTTTCTGTAGAAATTGACAAGCTGATTCCAAAATTTATATGAAAATGCAAAGGACATAAGATGACTAAAATAAGTCTGAAAAAGAACACTGATGAACAGCTTACCCTACCTGATTTATTATAAAACTTCAGTGAAGGCCAAACATGTGATATTGGTATAAAAATAGACACATAGGTAGATGGATCAGATTAATGTCCAAAACCAAACACAGGCACACATGGCTAACAAGGAAATTCAATAGAGAATGGATTATATGCCTTTTAAACAGAAGGTGTTGGAACAGCTAGGTTGCCATAAGGTAGACAACACAGCTTACCTCACATTGTAAACGAGAAATAATTCATGGACCTAATACAAGACAGAAAGTAGTGAAAGTTGTAGGAAAAAAATAGGTGAAATCTTACTGACCTCAAGGTCAGGAAAGATTTATTGAATAAAACGTGTTAAAAAGAGCATAAGAGGAACAAAAACCAATAAACTTGACATTAATTTTTTTAAACTTCTCTTTGAAAGACACTGTTCAAGAAGTGAAAAGACAAGCCACAGGCATGGGGGGAAAATACTTACGATGCATATATTTTTTTGCAAAAACACAAAGACTTGTGTCCAGAATACATAAAGAAGTCTTTCTGCTCAATAATAAGACCACCCACTAGGAAACAGGGCAGAGATGTGAGTGAACACTTCACAGAGAAGGAATGGCTGGTGAACACTTGGGAAGACCCCCTGGTTCCTGAGTCATCAGGGAAATACAAACGGGAACCGCAGGAGAAACCGCCGAACACCTGTTTGAACAGTTAAGTTGACGACTGCATGCCACAAAAAGGGCTGTGAGGCTGTGGGGCCACGGAACCCCTCGCGCAGACCAGTGGTCGTGGAGGATGAAGCGAGCACTTTGCAAACAGCGCTGGAAGACATCTTTAAAAACTACCCACTCTTAGCATCTGACACAGCTGCCCCACTGCTGCGTACTTACTCAGGACCCAGAGCAGGCGTGCCCGCAAACGCCCGCAACAAGCGTCCCCGCAGCTTCGGATGATGCGGCCCTCAGCTGGAATCCACCAAGGGTCCGCCACACTTACCCGGAAGGACAGCAACTTCTTATAGGGGCTAGTCATGCTCAGTCGCTTCAGTCCTGTCCCCTGAGGACTGTAGCTCACCGTGCTCCTCTGTCCATGGGAGTCTCCAGGCAAGAAAACTGGAGTGAGTCGCCATCTCCTTCTCCAGGGGACCCCCCGACCCAGGGACTGAACCCACATCACTTATGTCCCCTGCGTTGGCAGGCAGGTTCTTTGCCACTAGCAATACCTGGGGAGCCCCGAGTATAGGGGAGTACACGTCAACAAAAAGCAGGAACCCTCCTGCACCGCTGGCGGGAATGGAAGCTGGTGCAGTCACTGTGCAGAAAGTATAGATGTTCCACAAAAAAACTGAAAATGGGATCACCATACGACCAGCAGTCCCACTCCTGGTGGCGGACATGGACAAATGCGTATCTGAGAAGATACACGTTCACACCCCAGTGTTCAGGCAGCACTGCTCATAAAAGCCAAGACTCGGAGACGACGCAAGCAAGCATCAGCCAAAGAACATACGCAGAACACGTGCCCTGTGCACCGCGGAGCACGGCTCAGACACAAAAAAGGCTGAAATAATGCCATTTGCAGCAACGTGGACACGACCAGAGATTACCATACTGAGTGAAGCAAGTCAGAAAGAGACAAACATATGATCTATTATATATGATATATGACAAATGTGTAGTGTATGATATCACTTATATGTGGAATCTAAAAAAATGATACAAACGAACTTATTCCTAGGACAGAAAGAGAGTCACAGGCATCGAAAGCAAACTTATGGCTACCAAAGGGAAAAGGGTGGGGGACAGATTTATTAGGGTTTCGTATTAAAGTGTGCACACTACTATATGTAAAATAGATAACCAGCAGAGACCTACAGCACAGGCAACTATACCCAGCATCTTGCAATAATCGACAATGGAAGAGAATCCATATAACCGAATCACTTTGCTGTCCACTTGAGACTAACACAGCGTTGTAGATCCAAGATATTTCAATAAAAATGTTTTAAAACTAATGAGATTGATCGTGGGGGCAGAACAATGCTCCCCAAAGACACCCACATGCTAACCCACGGAACCTGTGATCACATGCAGTTACAAAGGGGAATTGAGGTTGCTGGGCAGTTGACCTCAAAATGGGGGATTATCTGGATTACTCAAGTGAGCAATGTGGTCACGAGGGGCTTACAAGTAGGTAAGGGAGAGAAGACGGAAATGGGGGGACGTGTGACTGCCTGACTGCCGTGGGTTGGGGCCGCCAGCCAAGTAATGGGGGCCCCCGGCAGCTGAAAGTGCCAGAATCCAGGTTTTCTCTTGGAGTCCCCGGAGGGAGCTTGGTCCTGTGACCCCTGGACTCAGGCCCAGTGAAACCCGATTCAGACCTCTGCCTCCAGATCCGGAAGTCCTGGACCTGGGTTGTTTCGGGCCGCTCGGTACGCGGGGCTTTGCTGCTGCAGCAGCAGGAACCTGCTTCCCTAACGGAGGCGGGCGGGCACCTGAATCTCCAAGTCATGGTGCGGAAACAGAGGGAGCAGAGGAAGGCCCGAGCTGACCCCCGCCCCGCCCGCCTCTGGGGCAGGAGCGTGTCTGCAGGGCCGGGAGTCCAGGCCACCCCGGGGAGGCCTGGAGCCAGCAGGGCTGGAGGGGAGAG
>NW_011478952.1:33337-37572 GCF_000754665.1 Bison bison bison | reverse complement strand
GGTCCAAGAGGGAGGGGATCTGAGTGCACATGGAGCTGATTCCCTTCGCTATGCAGAGGAAACCAGCACAGCACTGTGAAGCAGCTGTACTCCAGTTAAAAAATAAACAGGCGTTTCCCTGGGGGTCCAGTGGCTAAGACTCCTCACGCCCGCTGCAGGGGCCGGGCTGCAATCCCTGGTCGGGGAACTAGATCCCACAGGCTGCTTCGAAGGCTGCGTTACTGCAACAAGGACCCCGTGCAGCTCCATAAGCAATTAGAAATAATTTTGAAAAAAAAAAAATATATAAATAAGGCTTTTGAAAAACAAAGGAAGATAAGGATTTCAAGGGTAAAAGGGTTTTTAAAAAGATGTGGTTTCCTGCAGGTCCCAAGCGCACCAGATAAAACAGGGAGGGGGACACGGCGCAGCCTGTTGGATGGTCACGAGCAGGTGCAGGGGAGGCCGTGTGGGAACGGTTAGGAGGAACGCGAGGGCATCCTCACAGGGTGAGCAAGCTTCTGCGAGAGTGGCATCGGAAGTGGCACCTGCGGACAGGAGTGGGGCAGGGCGGAGGGGCCAGCACCCCCGGGCCCAAGGGGGAGGGTCTCTGGGGTGGATGGGTCTGCAGGGACGGCCCGGCCCTAAGGCCTGGGGAGAGCCAAGTAGAACTTGGCTCTGTTTCCAAGTACTCTAGAGTCCTCGGGGAGTTTCTGGAGGACAGGACAGCTGGGGAACGAGGAGGAGGCGGAGTCACCCTTGACGAGCCCCCGAGTCTGGGGGTCCAGGGAGCACAGCAGAGGACTGGCAGGCCCCGGGTGGGCCTGGGAGAAGGGGCGCAGGGGAGTACTTGCGGGGAGGAACGCACAGCTCTGTCTTCCGTCCTGGGAAGTCAGCACATGACCCAGACAGAAATAGCACGAACACCAGCTGCTGTTTAGAAATAGCTGCTATTTGGAAACAAGCTGTTATTTAGAAACATGGAGGGGAGCGTAGCAAGAATCTACTGAAGGACAGAGCGGGGCGCCTCGGGGGAGGAAAGATGGGGAAAGACTGAGACGCGTCCCCAAAAGTCACCGTTTGGAGTCCTGACCCCCCAGCACCCCAGAAAGTGACAATTTGGAGGTGGTGCCTTTAAAGTCAGGGTTAAGGTAAAATGGAGTCACGGGGCTGGGCCCTAATCCCGCAGAACTGGAGTCCTCGAAGACACAGACACTCACAGAGGGACGACCCTGTGAGGACGCGGGGAGGAGACGGCCGTCTGCACGCCCGGGGGGAGGCCTCAGGAGGACCAGCCTGCACCTGGGTCTCGGATTCCAGCCTCCAGGACGGGAGACAGGAAGTGTTCACCCTGTAAGCCCACAGGCTGTGGTTCCGTCCAGGGAACCCACACTGACGCTCACTGAACAACCTCTGAGCACCCTTGGCCTTCATCACAAGGGGCATAAAGCTGGTAACACAAAAGCATGAGTCCATCCAAGGAGGGGCAGGAGGACTCGTTGACGCTGGGAGGCTGCTTCTGATGCGGGGACCACAGCAGGAGGGCTCCGGGCTGAAGGCCCTGTCCCCGGCCTGTGTGGGGGGAGAGGGGCACGGAGGCTGGACAGACGCCCCTGGCCCCTCTGTCCTGGGGAGCTCAGCCCTGGGAGCCAGACGCCGGGGTGACAGTCCTGACTCCCCCGCTCAGGAGCTCCTCACGTCCCCTGTCCGAGCCTCTGTCCTTTCCCGTGGCGGGCGCTCGGGCTGCCCACGATGGCCGCTCTCTTGCCCTCAGTACATTCCTGCTGACCGGTCACCACCTCACTTTCACCCACTCACCTCGCTGAACTTCCCTCTTAGTCAGAGTCTGATCCCTACAGGTCTACCTGACCCCGGCCCCAGCAAGTGAGGACTGGTCTTATCTTCAGATCATACAGCTGGATTGGTGCAGGTCTACATACTTGTCCCCGGGGCCAGTGAGTGAGGCCTGAGCTATCCTCACTAACAGGCCAGGACTATCTCGACTGCGACCATCGTCAGAAGGGCAGGGGGGTCACGCCCCTCTGCTGGTCTCCCTCTAACCCGGGAGCCAGCCTGACGTCAGCTTCAGGTACGTGACCTGTAACCTCCCCACCACAGCCCACTGCATGTGGCCGGTCGCTCCGGGACCACCCCTAGTCCATTAAACCATCCGCGTCTCTCTCTCACTGACTCTGGGCTCTTTCTTGGGTCTTGAGCGGGGCAGGCACAGGGCTTGCCGGCCTGTGGGGTGAAATTTCCGATGCCTGTGAAATGGTATCATGGCTCCATCTCTCAAAGCATCTCAGAGGCCAGATGCTCCCTACGTGAGCTTTCTGGGCCACCTTCTGCCCTGGCGTGGTAAACACACAGGGATGCATTCATCCCTCGGCCTGTGGACTCGCGGGTGAGGGGCCAGTGAGGGTGACTGCCTCCCCGCTGCCCCAGGGCTGAGCGGTTTCCAGAAAACGCTCTCGCTTTTAAAGCAGGAAAAGCCCCGGCTGACTGGGTGTTTGGTCACCCGCCCGGGGTTCTGGGTCACTTTGCTGCAGGGACTGAGCCAGTTACCACCAATGTCAGGCTTAACACAGGTCCGACACCTTACAGCAGGGCAGGGCATCCAGCGCAGGTCTCGCGGGCTGGCTTCTCTTGGAGGCCCCAAGGGCAAACCCGTTTTGACTTTCCAGCTTCTAGAGGTCCCGCATCCTTGGCCTGCAGCCTGGATGGCCTCCTCCATCTTCAAAGGTGGCGGCGTCGAGACTTCCAGACTCTCTCGGACTCTGACCCTCCTGCCCTCCTCTTGTGGGACCCTTGTGATCACCTTTAGGGCGTCCCCATTCATCCAAGATCATTGCCACATGGCGGCATTCTTCCGCTGATTATATCTGCAACGTGCCCTCACCACGTGGGGTCACACAGCCCCAGGTGCGTGGCATCCTTCTGCTGATTATGTCTGCAACGTCCCCTCACCACATGGGGTCACACAGCCCCAGGTGCTGGGGACCCAGAGGCTGTACAGCTCAGGGCTCTCAACAGACACAGAACCGATAGGATATCTGACTACCCCAATCTACCTTCCTTTCTCGTAATGAATTGATCGCCCGATTACGGAGGCTGAGTCCCAGTGTCTAGGGTCTCCGGGCTGGAGGCCCCAGAGCAGGCAGCGCGGCTCCGGTCTGCGGCAGTGTGGACCCAAGTCCCAGCTCAAGTGGTCAGGCATGAAGACAGTGGAGGGCAGAGGAGCCTGGTGTGCTGCAGACCACGGGCTCAGAGTCAATCACGATTCAGCGACTGAACAGCAGCTCATCAAGAAACACCCTCCCTGACACATGTTTAACCAAATATCTGGGACCCCCAGGGGCCAGTCGAGTTGACACAGAAGATTCACCTTCACAGGCGTGGCTGACTCGTGGGGGATTAGGTGGCAGGAGGGGTGGCCAGAAAGGCAGCTCAGAGTGGGCCCCAAGCCCTCTGCCCGGCAAGGACCTCTGTCCCCGTGGAGGAGGGGCTCTCTTCCCAGGGACACAGCAAGGAGGCTGTATAGTTTCTGGAGGGAGGGGACCCTGATAGTCACCCCAGCAGGGCTGGGGGCTTCCGCAAGAGCGGGGCTGGGGGCATCCTCGAGTGTATGGACGGGATGAGGTGAGGAAGGGCCTGTGGGTGAAGCCAGGGGCGGGGCTGTGGGGACGCTGGCCGCTCGTCTGCAGGCAGAGGCTTCTGGGACCCCCGCCCCACTCCCACATTGCTCCCTGTCTGCTGGGACCCCATCCTGGCCCCACGCTGGTCTCCTGACCCCTCGTCCCCGGGACTTCTGTGCTGTCAGCTTGAGTCCCAGGCCAGAGGTCCCCACTCTGGAAGCCACCGGCCTGCTGCCCTGGGTGTCAGTTGGGCTGCCTGCAAGCCCCAGCCCCGCAGCAATAACAGCTCTGTGTCTGCACCCCAGCGGGGCACCCCAGGTCAAGGGGGCGCCCTCACCGTGGTCTCAGCAGGTGGAAGGAGGGGCACCCTGGGCAGGGCAGGGGCCCTGCCGGGGCAGCAGGAACCACAGGCCTCCGTCCGGCTGAGATGCCTGGTCTGTGGGCAAGCGTTGGGGGCACTGCTCAGAGCAGATGGGCTGATCCCCTGCCTCCGCCCGGACGGAGCAGGGCGGAACCTGAGTTCGAGGCAGCCTCACGTGGCTCCTGACACAGACAGTGGGAACCCCGAGCAGAAAGGGAAGGAAGCTGCTGGCCGGGCCTGCCCCGCACAGGAAGGGCTGT
>NW_011478952.1:22243-33074 GCF_000754665.1 Bison bison bison | reverse complement strand
AGCTCTCCCAGGGACCAGCCTTTGCCACTGCCCCGCCCAAGCTTGCAGCCACCCTCCCAGACGGACGACACCCCCGCGTCTCCACCCTCCGTGGGACCACTCCTAGCTGCTCCTGGCCGTCCCCAGGGCCACACAGGCAGCCTCGGTGGTGCCTCCCAGCCCGGGCCCCTGGTGGCATCACAGCATTGGCCAGGCTGACAGCCGCTCCAGGGTGGTCGCTGCCTGCTCTTGGCTTCCAGGACCTTCTCCGCTCCTGTTAGTTCTCTCCAGCCGCTCCGTCTCCTTCTGCTCTTCCCGCTCCTCCTTGGGGGGGTCCCTGCCCCCGCAGTGCACACCGAGCCGGGGCCTCCTCGGACCCCAGACCTGGGGTCCCACTGCCCACTGGCACCCGACGGGGCTGCAGCTGTGTCTCACACGTGCCCTCAGACATGCTCCTCCGTGGGGGCATCTTCTGGGCGGTGTCCCTGGCCCCTCCCCTCTCTCCCCTCCACCAGCCCATCCTGCCAGCCTCCCCCCTCCTCTCCTGACTGGGCTTCCTGCTTCCCCTCCTCCACGTTGGCCACACCAGGTGCCCTCTGCTTCACAGCCCCGTGAAGTTCCCACAGCTCAGAGGCCCCACATGCTCTAGCCAGAGCCCCCGCCTCTCCCACCCTAACCTAACCCCAACCCCTAACCTGTAACCCTAACCCTAACCTAGCAAACCAGAGGGGACAGAGGTGGGTGGGTTACACGGTGAGCTGCCCACCCCCACCCCCCACATAGATACACACACACACACACACACACACACACACACCGCCCTGCCCTGGGCCCTCTCCTTGCAGGACAGAGTCTGCAACATGACCCCACTTTACAGACAAGAGACTGAGGCACAGGAGGCTGGGGAACCCTACTCTGAGGGCTGGCGCTGGGGAGGCGTCAGCTCTCATCCGGGCTCCCGCGGGCAGTTAATTGGGGAAGAGCCAGGACACCCCGGGGCCCCACTCAGAGTGGGGGTCAGAGTCTTCAGTTCCCAGTCCCTCCAGGATTGAAAGTGAAAGTCTCCAGGTGGGGCTGAGGTCCCTGCTTCCGGCCCCTCAGCTTGCACTCTGGCCATGACAGAATCGTCCAGAGTCCCTGTGACTGAAGCCTGGCCTGGAAGAAGCAGGGCATTGTTCTGGGGACAGAGGGGGCCTCCTTACCCCGCCCACTAGCCCTGTTCTGCTGAGTCACCGCTCCAAAGTCAGTGGGTGTCGCAGCACTGGGCCTGTCTGTCCGGCTGCCTGGGAGGGGTGGGCACCTCAGAGGAGCTGGCACCCCTAGAGTGGGCGGGCACTGACCACCCACCACCTGCCCACCACTGGGACCTGCACAGCTGTGGGCGAAGGGTGGGGGGGCACTGGGAAGAGCGGTATGGTGTGTTTCAGGAGCAAGCAGCCCTGGGACTGGAGGGGGGAGCCCACGCCGTGGCTCCTGGGGGGTGGGCTCCCCTCCCCTTGTGCCCCCACCCGGGAGGTCACGTGGCCCTGCCCTGAGGAGTCAGCGATGTGGGCACCCCCTTGCTCTGCTCCAAGGACATCTCCAGGTGGACTGGGGCGTGTGGAGGCTGGGCCCCTCCTAGGGGGAAGCTGGCCCAGGGTGGGGCTGTGGGCGGAGGCTGGCCACAGCCAGCTGCCTGATGGATGGGCCCCGGCCACATGTGGGGTGGAGGTGAGTGCAGATTTTCGGGTGGGTCCCTCTGCCCATCTTTGCTCTGCGGGGCACCTGGAGGGCCCATGAGTACTCAGCGGAAGCCACAGACCTTGCTCAACTCTTCCCAACACACACAGAGTCGGCGGCGAAAACCAGCAGCCCGAGCCAGCCCAGCCCAGCCCAGCCCAGCAGACTGTGGAAGAACAGAACCGCCCCGAACCCGGCCCTCAGCCGTGGAGCCTCCCAAGTCCAGCCGCCCTGCCCTCCCAACCCAGCCGGGGCCCAGTCTCTCTGGGGCCTCCGCCCGGCACCCCCTTGACCTGCCCACTTCCTCTCACTGTCTTGCCTGACCAGCGCCACTGCCAGCTGACTCACCCCCGTCCCCCTCCCGGCCTTGCTCTGACCTTGCCCCACATGTCCACAAGCCTCGGGGACACCTGTTCCAGCAGGACCAGCACCACACATGCTCCGGGCCTCAAATTGAACTCCCTGGGGCTTCCCTGGAGGTCCAGGGCCCAGGAATCCACCTGCCAATGCAGGGGACGCGGGCTCCATCCCTGGTGCGGGGAGATCCCACGTGCCACGGGGCAGCTGAACCCCTGCGCCCTAACTACCCAGCCCGAGCTCTAGAGCCCATGGTCTATAGCAAGATATCTTGCCAGGACTGGAGAGCAGCCCCCGCTCGCCGACACAAGAGAAGAGCCACGCAACAGCGAAGACCCGGCACAGCCAAAGAAGACAAGAAAATTTAACAACGGAACTTATTGTCATCACCTCAACGTTCTGCATTTCAACAAGCGACACCGCTTGTGGTGGGGCAGAGAGATGCCCCCTCCCCAGCCGTCCACGCCCCACCTCCCTACCCCTGTGCGGTGTGGCCTGCCGTGACCAAGGGGCCTCTGGGGGTGAGCGAGCTCAGGACCTTGAGAAAGACAGGGTCCTGGGCTCCCCGAGTGGGTCCAGGGCCACGGCAGGGGTCTTTGTAAGAGAAGGTGCGTCAGCAGCCCGAAGGATGGAAGAGGGACCACAGCCAGGCCCGCAGCACCTCCAGAAGCGGGAACGGCAGGAACAGGCCCGCCCCGGGTCCAGCAGCAGGAAGCAGCCTGCCACACCTGAGTTTAGCCCAAAGCGGCTGAGTTCAGACTGAGGGTCTCCAAGCTGCAGGGTGTGACTCTGAGGATTGTGGGGCTTTTGGCTTTCTCCGGCAGCCACGGGACCCTGACAGGAGCACCTCTCCTCACCTTCAGGAGAGAGGAGGGGGAAACGGTCAGTGCAGCCTGGCCCTCTTCCTCACTCCCTGTGTCCACCCGTCCCTGTCTGTGGTCAGTCTGTCCGTCCGTTCCTAAGGCACCACCCTCGTCAGGCCCACGCCCTCCACCGGGAAGACCGCCAGGCCACCGTCACATGCAGGAGGTGGGGGACGTCACCCCGGGTCTCTGCTCTCTCCACACCCCCACGGCTCTCACGGCTTCAGGCCTGCCTGAGAGCCGGCCTCCTGGGGTCCACAGAGCATTGTTAGGTGGGTGCTTTGACTATGCCAAAGCCTTTGACTGTGTGGATCACATGGATCACAATAAACTGTAGAAAATTCTGAAAGAGATGGGAATACCAGACCATCTGACCTGCCTCTTGAGAAATCTGTATGCAGGTCAGGAAGAATTGGACATGGAACAACAGACTGGTTCCAAATAGGAAAAGGACTATGTCAAGACTGTATATTGTCACCCTGCTTATTTATCTTATATGCAGAGTACATCATGAGAAATGCTGGGCTGGAGGAAGCACAAGCTGGAATCAAGATTGCCGGGAGAGATATCAATAACCTCAGATACGCAGATGACACCACACTTATGGCAGAAAGTGCAGAAGAACTAAAGAGCCTCTTGATGAAAGTGAAAGAGGAGAGTGAAAAAGTTGGTTTAAAACTCTACATTCAGAAAATGAAGATCATGGCATCCAGTCCCATCACTTCATGGGAAATAGATGGAGAAACAGTGGAAACAGTGTCAGACTTTATTTTTGGGGGCTCCAAAATCACTGCAGATGGTGATTGCAGCCATGAAATTAAAAGACGCTTACTTCTTGGAAGGAAAGTTATGACCAGCCTAGACAGCATATTCAAAAGCAGAGATATTACTTTGCCAACAAAGGTCTGTCTCGTCAAGGCTATGGTTTTTCCTGTGGTCATGTATGGATGTGAGAGCTGAACTATAAAGAAAGCTGAGCACCAAAGAATTGATGCTTTTGAACTGTGGTGTTGGAGAAGACTCTTGAGAGTCTGTAGGACTGCAAGGAGATCCAACCAGTCCATCCTAAAGGAAATCAGTCCTGAATATTGATTGTAAGGACTGATACTAAAGCTGAAACTCCAGTACTTTGGCCACCTCATGCGAAGAGTTGACTCATTGGAAAAGACTCTGATGCTGGGAGGGATTGAGGGCAGGAGGAGAAGGGGACGACAGAGGATGAGATGGCTGGATAACATCACTAACTCAACGGACATGAGTTTGAACAAACTTCAGGAGACAGACAGGGAAGGACAGAGGAGCCTGGCATGCTACAGCCCGTGGGGTCACAAAGAGTCTGACACAACTTATCGAATGAACAACAACAAACAAGAGTTCCTATAAACATAAACAAGAGTTCCCAGCACAGGCACACACACACACGCACACACACACACGCACACACACACTGCATGCACACAGGTACACACACGCACACACGTCCCCTGTGATAACATCTGGCATTACTGATACATTTGCTAGAATGGATGAGCCAATGCGTGCATGTGTGTTAGTCACTCAGTCGTGTCTAACTCTTCGCGACCTCATGGAATGTAGCCCGCCGGGCTCCTCTGTCCACGGAATTCTCCAGGCAAGAATACTGGAGTGGTCTGCCATTTCCTTCTTCAGAGCCAATACTGATAGGTGTTTATTAGCCAACATCCATAGTTGACACTAGGGTTCATTCCTTGAGCTGTACATTCTGTGGGTTTCGAGGAATCCAGAATGTCCCGTATCCACGCTTAAACCATCGGCGGCGTCCTTCCCCTGCCCTCATGAGCACTGTCCTCCCCTCCCCCACCCCCAAATCACCCGTTCTTTCACCGTCTCAGTGACTTTGCCTCTTCCACAATGTCACACGGTTGGAACCGCACAGACTGCAGCCTTTTCAGATTGGCTTCTTTCTCTCACAAATGTGGGCCTATGTGTGTCTTTTCGTGGCTCGATAGCTCATTTCTCTTTAGTGCTGAATGATATTCCACTGCACGTGAACTTGGGCAAGCTCCAGGAGGTGGCGAGGGACAGGGAGGCCTGCTGTGCTGCAGTCCACGGGGTCGCAGAGAGTCGGCTATGTCTTGGCAGCTGAGCGACAGCAACAGCAAAGCTCCATTGTCTGATGGACCACAGTGTGCTTTTCCATCCACCTACTGGAGGGCATCTTAGTGGCTCCCAGATTTGGCCATCAAGCAGAAAGTAGCTGCAAACACTCACGGGCAGGTTTTCGCACAGATTCGAGTTTTCATCTCCTTTGTGTATGTTCCCAGGAGCACGGCTGCTGGATCGTACACCAAGAGTAGGTTTGGTTTTGTGAGAAACCGTTAAACTCTTCCAAAGCAGCGGGGCGTTTTGCATCCCCACCGGGGATGGGAGTCAGTTCCTGTTGCCCCATATCCTCACCAGCACTTGGTGTGGTAAGGGTCTGGCTGCTCCCGACGGTGTGCAGAGGCACCTGGTTGTGGGTCTCCAGCCGTTTCCCTGCAGACCCGAATGTCTCTCCATGGGCTTCCCTAGTCTCTGGATTTCTCACTTGCTAAGGCATCTGTTCTTGTTCACTTGTTGATTGTTGTGTTTTAAGAGTTTTCACGTATTTGGGGGACTTCCCTGGTGGTCCAGTGGTTAAGATTCTATTCTCCCAGTGCAGGGGCCCAGGTTCAACTCCTTGTCAGGGAACTAGACCCCACACGCCACAGCTAAAGACCTTGCAGGCTGAAACGAAGATACAGCACAGCCCAACAAATAACTTCTTTTAAAAAAAGAGCTTTCCTGTATTTTGGCTGTCAGGGGCCTGCTTCTCACCTATGGCTTTTCTTCTTATTCTCCTAACTCTGTCTTTCTCTTTCACAGATTTGGTGGGTTTCATGCATTTCTATTTAAACCACAAATCTGTGTTGGTTTCAAGGTCACGAAGGTAGCCTCCTTGTCTTATTCCCCTGGTACGTTTACTGTTGACCTAACTAACCTAAGGGCTTCCCAGGTCACGCAGTGGTAAAGAACACACTCGCCAACACAGGACACACAAGAGACTCAGGTTTGATCCCTGGGTCGGGAAGATTCCCTGGAGAAGGAAATGGCAACCTGCTCCAGTATTCTTGCTTGGAAAATCTCATGGACAGAGGAGCCTGTCAGGCTAAAGTCCGTGGAGTCGCAGAATCGGACCTGATTGAGTGACCAAGCACAACAACATTACTGACCTGGGAGTTTACCACACGGGACCGAGGGCTGTGTGTGCTGTGAGAGAGGGACTAAGTCCTCCCGTGATGCTGGGAAAGACCAAGGGCAGGAGGAAAAGGCGCAACAGAAGGTGAGATGGTTGGATGGCATCACCGACTCAATGGACATGAGTTTGAGAAAACTCTGGAAGATGGCGAAGGACGGGGAGGCCTGGCGTGCTGCAGCCCACACGGTCACAAAGAGTCGGACACGACTGAGTGACGGAACAACAAAAGCCACCCCATGCTCCTCAGTGTGAGGCTCTCCTGCTCCCCCATCCATCCACCTGTCTTTCTGCACCAACACGCACTGTCTCATCAGCAGGTCTTTACAAGAGTGGCTCTCTCTTCACTGACACTGCTCTCCTCCAGGCCACGTCGCTAAGTCCCGTGGTCACTGCCGAGTTCCCCCTCCACCTGGTCCGTCGTCAGCACCCCCCCACCACGTTTCATTCAGCGACCAGGCCCCCCTCTTGTTCCCAGCTGCTCCCACTGTCTCCTTTGCTGGTACCCTCTCGATTCTCTGACCTGATGCATCTGGGAGCCCTCAGGGCTAGTTTGTCTGCACTTTGCTGGCAGCTACGTCTGACCTCCCTGCTCAGAAACTGCTGAGTGCTGATGACTCAAGTTTCTGTCTCAGCTTGGGTCTCTCCCCTCAACCCCCAACCACTTGAGCTGCTGCCCCTCAGCGGTGCCACTGCCCGTCCCCAGGGCAACATCCTCCCAGCATGACAAACCTCCAGAACGAACGGAGCTCCTGGGCTTCCTGCCCCGCCCCTCCTCCTGCTTCTGACCCATCTCGGTAGGTCACAGGCCATCCTTTCGGCCCGTTTGGACACGTGGGAGTCAGTGTTAAGCCCTCCGCTGCACACCATTCTTCCAATCCACCAGGAAATCCTACCACCACCCCTCCCACCTCGAAAGTCCTTCCAGAGCCCAGCTGCTTCTCACAGCCTCCTTGGGCATCTCCTGGTCCAGGCCAGCCCAGCCCCCACGGCCAGATGGGAGCCCCAGCCTTCCAGCTGGTCCGGGGCCGCCCTCCTGCCCACCGCCCCCCCTTGCAGGGCAGCTCCACTCTGACCCCTGACCTCGTCTCTCCTGCCCCCCAGCACCGCCTGGGCTCAGTTCAGTTAACAGGCTCCCTCAAGGCTTCCCTGATTGCAACACCCCTTCCTGTCACCCAACCCCTCCCATGCCCCCACTTTCCCCACAGTCTTCCTCCAACGACCTGTGTGAGCGCCCTCATCGTGGGTCACCTGCCTCCCCTGCCTGGAGGATGAACGTCGAAGGGCAGGAAGCCGGTTTCCTTACCTTCACTTCCACAGCACCCAGAGCTTGTCCGGCACAAGGGGGGTGCTCCCTGATCACGTGTGGGGGCCAAGTGGACACACAGAGTCCCAGAGGGACTGATCCATGAGACGCCAAGTGGAGGTTAAGGGGAGGGGCTGCCCATGCCAGTCTTCTCGACCCTCACCGCGGTAGACCCCCATCACACACACACACACGCAGACACACGTGCACACACATACATGTACACACACGCATACATACATGTATACACATGCATGCACACACACATGCCCGGGCCAGGGCTCTACCTCCTGGAGCACCAAGGGCTGGGCTGGGACCAGTACAGAGAGCATCTCTGCTCTGTAATAAATGGACAAGCAACCTCTGCAGGGGGTAGGGGCCTCTCCACCCCTTCGGCCACCGGAGGGTCCCTTCTCAGAGGTCCCCTGCCACACTCAGGGGAAAGTCAAGGGTGTCAGCTTGCCTCCCACGAGCTCCAGCTCAGGACAGTCACAGCTGGATGCCAGATCAAGCCCGTGGCCCCTCCAACAGTTCACACCGCCTCGTGCCCAGAACCCCCGGGGCCTTGTAAATGTCTCTGAAGAAGATGATGATGTTCTAATTGTGTTTTCTTAGAGGCCCACTTCTGAGCACCACCGTTACAGATATCATGTCCCCACTGAACATCGGGACCAGGCATGGTGACCAGGGGACACCAGCTGGGACTACCTTCCATCAAGTGCCAGAGGCCAGCCCAGCTAGGGCCTCGATGACCACTCCAACACCAGGGCCGGGTAACGACTGGTGCAAGGGTCCCAGTTCTGGGCCTGTGTGGGGAACAGCCTTGGCCCCCAGGGGGCGGGGTCAGGTTCAAGGGCAGGATATGAGCCTGCTTGGCCCCTGGTTTTACTCCTTCAGAACCATGTCAGGGGAACCCAGCAAACATTTGTGGAATGGCCAGGAGAGGAGGCAGGGCAAAGCAAGGGTCACTCATCCGTGGACATCAGGCTGACCAGCATGGGGGGTGGTAGTGGTGAAGGTCAGGGTCCTGGTTTACTTGGTAGTTACAGAAAAGAAAGGAATTCCAAGCTTGCATCTGTAAGCACAGAACCTCGGTTTGACCCCCTTTAGGTGGGGAACTGGGAGGACCACTCAAGAAAAAGTGTCCTTGGGTGAGTCCCCTTGTGAAGATTCCCCCGTTCACATCCTGCTCAAACGTCACCTCCTCCAAGAGGCCTGGCCCCTGTGAACTACAAATTGACACTTGCCATCTGCCTCAAGGATTAAGTATGTACTGCTGCAGCTGCTGGCCTCCAACACCCCCGAAGGGAGTCCAAGGTGAAGAAGAGAAATAGGGCACTCGGTGCTCAGGGGGAAACTGGCAGGACAGGTCTCCAGAGAGCTAGAGATCTTCAGGAGCTGATTTATGAGCCCAATTCTTACATCTCCTCACACCTAGAAGAGCATTAAAACCCTTCATGATGACGACTGTTCCTCATGACTAGCAAAGCTTCACAAGACCAGCAGAAAACTTCTGGGAAAATATTTACTTAATTGCATCTATTCCCCCTTCACCAAAATCACATACATGCTGACCATCCCCCTACCTCTTTGGAGCAGTTTCTCAGAGCTCTCTGAGGTGCTGGCTCCTGGGCTGCAACTCTCATTTTGCCCCAAATAAAACTTAAGTTGCCGCTCACACATTGTGCATTTTTAAAGGTGACAGCTCATGGTGACCGACGAAGTTACCCAGAGAGGGCTGGAGCCCTGGTATACGACCAGAGGCCTCTTATACCTGTCCACCTCCTTGAAGAGTCCAGACAAATCTGGGTAGGTGAATAGTGAAGTCTGGCATGCTGTAGTCATTGGGGTCCCAAAGAGCTGGAACAACAACTCCTGGTTCTCAGATCTCCCATATTGGTTGATAATCCTGAGTTTTATTTGGTGGTGGAACAGGTACCTGCCTGCTTCCAACTGAAAGATATTTGGGGGGGAGTTGGGGGGGAGGTGGTGTGCAGATGCTGGTTGACCAGGGCACAGTCACCTAAGGTCTAGATACTGGGTGGGGCTCTGTTGAAAGATACCAGGGTTTGCTCAGTTGTAGGAGACTTGAGTGGTCTTGGCTGAAGTGGTTAGGTAAGAGGCTGATCTGACACTTTTCCTCAATAGAAAATCTACCTTAATAGAGTTTGTCAGGTTAAAAGTGAAGATACTTATTACATGAGAGCTTTGCTCCAAAGGAAAGGGACAACTTTTACGTTGCGCCATTTTTTAAGTCGACACCCCCGTATCAGTCACTTCCCGGCATATTCTCCTGCTGAATTTCCTTCTTCACGTGACCTTCTCTGAAATGACCTGTCCGAATTCCTTTCCTTGGTAACACCCATCCCCTCCTTTGGGTGCGACCTAGGGTGGAGGATGGAGCTGATTCTCCTCTTAGGCAGCAGGAACTCAGCTCCCAGGCTAAGGGGTCACTGAGGCCTCAGACAGGGCTGTGCATTAGCCAGACCAAGGGACTCGCTCTCCTACCCCAGAAGCTGGTAAAAACTGATCCCAAATGGCTGAACTGTGACCTGCTGTCCCCTCCCCACCTACACACACACACACACACACACACACACACACACACTCCATGGCAGCCTTTGAGATTTGCCACAGGTAGGGATGGTGCCAATTTACAGAGGAGGAGAGCCCAGGGTTACCAGGGCTGGGCCAGGCCAGGTGCTGCTCTGGGGCGCGGTGCCGAGGCTGGGAGGGCTGTGGGCCACTTGGAGGATGAGGGCGGCTGGAGCCTCCAGAGAAACCACCTGGGAGACTCCCAGGGCAAAGGAAGAGCTGGAAACAAGGGCGCCCAGGGAGGGAGCAGGTGGAGTGGGGAGCCCTGGGGAGCCGTGGGGAGCCAGCCGCGAGCCCGGGGCCGGGAAGGAGCCGCGGCTCCGGGAGCCTCGCCCGGCTGAGGGGTCCAGCGGGGCCAGGCCCGGTCCCCTTCTGCCCCGACAAGGTCGTGGCAATTCTCCGGGTCAGCACGTGGCCCGAGGGGGGACAGGAGGACAGCTCGCCTGAGCAGACGCAGCAGCTCCTAGTCGCGGGTGGCCCCGCCCCTCACCGCTCAGGTCCCGCCCCGCGCCGGCCCGGCCCCGCCCCCCGTCGCCGGCCGCAGCCCACGTGACCAGCCCCGGTGCAAACAAGCGGGTCAGCTGACGCGGCCCAACTGCGCCGTCATCCCGGCTATAAGCTCGCGACCTCCCGGGCTCTCCGCTTCGACCGGGCCGCCGCCGCCATGCAGACGCCCAGACTGCTGCCGCTGCTGCTCGCCCTCGGCCTGCTGGCCGCGCCCGCCGCCGCGGTCATCAGGTGAGCCGCGCAGCTCGCGCT
>NW_011478952.1:18697-20471 GCF_000754665.1 Bison bison bison | reverse complement strand
GGGTGGCCACCCCGCAAGTCGGACTGGTGAGCTGGGACCATCTCTGGGGGATCTGGGTGGGGCGGGCCAGGCAGATGGGGCCCCATGGAGGGCTTTGGGCAGACGCGATAGCTGACCGCTGACCCTGAACCCATTCAGTGTGGGGATAGGAGACCACAGCGGTGCGTGTTGGAGCCCCCGGGGTCTGCGGCGGGGCGGGGAGCAGGCATGCTGGACCTCCAGCTTGGTTGTGGGTGTGGGAGCCTCCCGGTGGGCTGTGCACCAGCCAGCCCTGATGAGCCTGCCTCCCGTCTTGACAGGATCCCACTGCACAAGTTCACGTCCATCCGCCGGACCATGTCGGAGGCCATGGGCCCCGTGGAACACCTGATCGCCAAGGGCCCCATCTCGAAATATGCCACTGGGGAGCCTGCTGTGAGGCAGGGGCCAATTCCCGAGCTGCTCAAGAACTACATGGATGTGAGTGTGGGGGCCGGGGAGGCAGCCTGGGGCTGGGGGAGCCCGCCGACTGCCCACAGCACTGCGGGCAGGAGCTGGCTCTGAGGAAACGTTCCTGAGCCAGTGTGGGTTTGGTGAAATCCTGTGTTCTCAGCCTCCAGTGGTTTGCGAGCTTCATCCGTGTGGGGGGCGGGGCTTCTACCCAGCCACCCTTGTGATGGGCGTTTCCACCATGCCCTCCTGACTGAGGGCTGTGACTTCCTGGCCCCAGCTCCCAGCCCCTCTGCCCATCCTGGCCCAGGGGGCTAGGAGGGTTGGCTGGAGCAGCTGAGCACCTCCCTGACGTCTGCTTCCCCTCCTGCCACCGAGCATCAGCTCAGAGCCGGGCTGGCATCTTCATCCTGGTGGCCGGCCCCGCGAGACTGCCCCAGCCCCTGCAGTACATGGGGGACCGGCCCGGCGCGGAGAAGCCCAGAATCAGGCCCGGGCCTGCCTGCGAGGCTGTGGGTGGGGGCTGGGGGTCCCTGAGCTCAGTTCACCTGGGCCCGCCTGCCTGGGAGGCACCCACTGCCCTGGAGCCTCTGTGCTTATCTTGCCTGTGTTTTTGGAAGGCCTGTGGCGACCACGGCCCAGGCCCTGCACCCTATCTTCCTCTTTGGTCAGTGACCAGCCTGTGTGCCCACTGCTCGCAGAGGGGGAAACCAGCTCAGAGGTGGAGCGTTCTGGAACACACAGCATGCTGGGGCAGGTCACCCTGGTCCCAGCTCTGGGGCCAGGTCCTCTGGGGCTGCCCAGGTGACATCCTCTCCACGCCCCCCCCCCCACTACCTGAGTTTTGGGAAGCCAGCCCCTCGCTGCCATCCGGCCTCTGGGCCACTCAGGTTTAGGGCAGGTAGCTGCGCCCTCGGTCCTGCTTGGCTGGAGCCCGGGCCAGGAAGCTGTGGCCTCTTGCAGGCATGTGATCAGGCGGTGGCGGGGGGGGTCTGCCTGGGGCCTGATGGACCAGTTCCTGATCCCTGCACCCCAGTATGCACGCAGACAGACAGCATGTGCGAGTATGGAGATTTGCTGAGTCATGCTCCGAACCCCCAGCACCCCCCCACCCCAAGTCTAGACACTTCTGCTGGGTCATGAGTCAGTGGTGGCTGCTGCTCCCTGGAGCCGGAGCCCTGCATCGACCTGGGGCCTGGCCTCCGTCCCTGGGACGGCAGGGCCCAGCGGACCCCAGACTCATAGACGCCTGTGCCCCTGATCTCTGAGGGGCTGAGGATGGGGTCCTCCTGGAGGCGTGTGCCCCCTTCGTGCTCACCAGAGCCCTCACCCCACATCTGGGCCT
>NW_011478952.1:14718-18597 GCF_000754665.1 Bison bison bison | reverse complement strand
GGAAACTGAGGCCCAGGGCAGTGAAGGCGGCGTGCCCACCACTGAGGGACTCAGCCTGCCTGTGCGCCGCCTCCCCAGGGCCCCCTGGACCCCTCTGCCCGGGGCCCTCCAGGCTCGGCCCAGGGGGATCTCAGGGCCCAGGGTCAGGCTGTCACTTGACCCTCATGCTGGGGAGGAGGCCTTCCCTCCCAGAGCCCTGGACCCGGCCGAGGGCTTGGGCGGGGACGGCGGGGTAGGCAGCTGAGACAGCCCACCTGGCCCCGGGCCCCTGTCCTGGCCTGGGCCTTCTCTCTCCCCGTTTCCCACCCTAGCAGACCCCCCCGGCCTGGCCCTTCTCTCAGCCCCGTGGGGAGCCCCGTGCCCTGCCCTGACAGACCCCACCCCCAGGCCCAGTACTACGGGGAGATCGGCATCGGGACGCCCCCGCAGTGCTTCACAGTCGTCTTTGACACCGGCTCTGCCAACCTGTGGGTCCCGTCCATCCACTGCAAGCTGCTGGACATCGCCTGCTGTGAGTCCGTCTGTCCCAGGGGCCTGCCGTAGACCCCAGAGGGAGGGACCCCGGGCAGGGGCGTGCCGCCCCCACCGGCTGCTTGCTGTCCCCTCAGGCGCTGGAGGCCAGCTGTCTAGCCTCAGCCCGCCCTCTCCCGTCTTAGGGCAGAGATGTCCAGGTGGACCTCCTGGGCCACCTGCCGCTCCCACCTCTCGGCCACACCCAACAGGCGGCCCCTCCGGATTCTCCACCTTCCTCCCTTCCTTGATTTAGGGACGGGACCATGGGGGTCATGGGCTGGACCACCGCCCGGGGGCTTGCTGGATGGGCCGCAGCGGGCAGCGGGGGCCTAGCAGGCTGGTCCAGGGCGGGAGGACTGAGGCTGCAGCGGGGCCGGGCAGGCAGGCCGACAGTCCCGCTCGGCACAGGGACCCACCGCAAATACAACAGCGACAAGTCCAGCACCTACGTGAAGAACGGCACGACCTTCGACATCCACTACGGCTCGGGCAGCCTCTCGGGGTACCTGAGCCAGGACACTGTGTCGGTGAGTGTCTCAGGGCCGCTCGCCAGGCTGGCGGATTCACCCCTGACACCAGGGCCAGGCAGGGGTCCGCTGAACAGGGGAGCCAGGGTCTCAGCTGAGCAGAGGCCCGGAGGTGGAACAGCCGGGCAAGCTTCGTGGGGGGACGTGACGGGGGCACGTGGTCCCGTGTGCCGGCCAGGTGATGCTGGAAAGGCTGGCAGGAGAGGCAGGCCGAGAGCCCCCGACTGCAGAAGTGAGAGTGCCGGGCGGGGGTCTGGGCCCAGGACCGGCGAGTGACGAGTGGCAAGGCTCCTAGCCATGCAGCCAGGCAGAGGAGCCGGCGGACGGGGGGGGCCACCGCAGCCAGAGCTGCCGACCAGGGGCAGCTGCCAAGGGTGTCGGGCAACGTCTGGGGAGGGCTGTGGGGTGCCCGCAGGATGCGCCTGCCTCCCTGGGGAGCAGGGCGGCGCCCTCATGGGCTCTGCTCGGGCGGATCCCCTGATGCCCGGCCACAGGAGGCATCTGGGTTGGGAGCTGTGGGGAGCAGAGCAGAGCAGAAGTTAGTCCCCTCCCAGCCCCCAGCCCCATGAAGGCCGCGGGAGGCCTGTCCCCAGCCTTGGTGGCAGGAGGACCCTTCCTCCAGCCTGCCTGGCGGGGCCGCCCTGCCCCTCCATGCCTGCCTGGCGGGAGTGGGGGCCTCTGCCAGGCTCCCTCTGAGCCTGAGACAGGATGTCGCACACCCCTTCTCCACCCCCAGCGTCAACCCCAAGCAGCCCTTTCTTCCCACATCCTGCTCTGTGTGTGTCTGCAGTCTCCGCCCTGGCTTGGGGGAGGGGGTAGCATGGCCTTGAGTCCAGGGTTAGATCCAGGGTTCCCCGAGGGCGGGGGCGGGCGGGTGGGAGGGCCTGAGCTCAGGAGGAGTGCGCGGCTCCCTGCTCCCCCGCTTTGCAACCGTCCTTGAAACTGGCCCAGCAGAGCATGGGCCCCGCACCCCACTCTCCCCACCCGGGTCCAGTGCAGGGGCAGCAGCCCTTACTCCGGGGCCAAGTCCCATGCGCCAGATGATGGGCACCGACCGAGCTGGCTTTCGTGGCCGTGGCTGCCTGTGCAGGGACGGGGGTGAGGGCCGCCTGGGGCCCAGCGTCAGGCTCGGTGTCCACACGGCGCCTGATCCCCGCTGTCCGTGGCCGCAGGTGCCCTGTAACCCATCCTCGTCCAGCCCGGGTGGCGTCACGGTGCAGAGGCAGACCTTCGGGGAGGCCATCAAGCAGCCCGGTGTGGTCTTCATCGCGGCCAAGTTCGACGGCATTCTGGGCATGGCCTACCCCCGCATCTCCGTCAACAACGTGCTGCCTGTCTTCGACAACCTGATGCAGCAGAAGTTGGTGGACAAGAACGTCTTCTCCTTCTTCCTGAACAGGTGCGGGGGCGGGGCTCCGTCGTGCCAGCCTTCCCTGCGGTCCCCTGCCAGGCGCTGAGCCGCAGCTCTCACTGCCCGATGGGTTGGCGCCCTCTCACAGGCAGACAGGCCATACCGAAGGCTGGGTCTCCCCGGGGTCCCCGAACCAGGGTCCCCCAGCCGGCTGGCCCTGGATCTGGGATCTTGGTCGTTGGGCCTGCCTCCTGTGACAGCCCAAGCTGGGCCAGGGACCCTTCCGGTCAGTCTGCCTGATGTTCCTGGGCCCGGTGACAGGCAGGCTGTTCCCTGCCCCTGGGTCACTTTCGGCCCAGCGGGGATCAGGCCACGAGCCCTGATCTGTGCCAGGAGCTCTGGAGGCAAGGGAGCTGGGGTTTTCCCACGGGGGTGACCCTGGGAGAGCTCAGGGCGAGGCTCCCACGTTGTAGAAGCAACGCTTGGTGCCGGTCACGCTGGGGAGGGGTCGTTGGAAAGGGTGTCTCAGTCCCCCAGCCCCTGGCCTCTTCCCACAATGATGCTGTAGGTCCTGGGAGGGAGCCCCCAAGGGGGGGAGTGCAGGTTTGGTAGGGCGGGGCACGGGCAGGGGGTGGGCCAGCAGCCTGCTGCTCCTGGTCACTGGTCGCCACGCCCCGCATGCCCTGTCTGGGTCCGACCCGGGGCACTTCTGGTGGAATTCCAGCCCAGAGCCTTTGGCCCGGTCTCTACATGGATGCTGGTCTCTGTCCCCTGCTCAGTCAGTGGCAAAAACTGAGCAGCTGCTGGGGCCGAGCCGCCGGCTAGGTGCTGGGTGCATGTGAGCCCTCGGGTCCTGGAGAGGCAGACAAGGTGCAGAGGACCCAGGAGCTTGGCCAGGTCTGAGGTCGGGACAGATGGCCCAGCTCCGTGACTCCCCGGGCGCGGGTTCGGGCAGGAAGTGGGGGCGGGCGGCTGGCTTGCAAGGGCAGGGCTGAGGAGGGTACATGTGTCCTCCACACGTGGGTGGTGGAGGTGACGGGAGGTGGCAGCCACAGCGATGGGCGGAGGACCAGTTTGGTGAGCACTGGAGACAGCTGGGCAGATGATGCTGAAACCACGAGTGTGACTAAGAGGTGGGGAGGGTCGGAAACTGAAATCTGAAGTGGGAGCCAGTCTTACGGTGGTCTGGGTGGAGAGTGTCCTCTGGAGCGGCAGGTGCGGAGGGCCGGGGGCGGTGCAGAGGCTCTGCCCTGCTCAGGGCAGCCGGCCCTCCTCCTGGGAGCCCCTGCTTTTCCTTCCAGGCCCGTGAGGTCCCCGCCCCGGGGCTCCTAGCACTCACGACCTGCTCTGCCTGCTGGCCCAACCCTGGCTGTCCTCGGGGGGCAGGCTGGATCCCTTGCAGCCGAGGCAGGCTCTCCTGTCAGGAAGGGGCTTGGCCTGCGATCCCTGGGTGTGAGATTGGAGCCCCCCTCCCACCTCCAGATCCTC
>NW_011478952.1:9735-14577 GCF_000754665.1 Bison bison bison | reverse complement strand
TCTGAGGGCCCCACACCAGCCCTGACCCCCGTGCCCGTCCAGCCCGGCCACCCGCAGTCTGGACGCCTGGCACAGAGGCGGGCAGGGCGTCTGACTGCCTCCTCCTTCCCCGCAGGGACCCGAAAGCCCAGCCCGGGGGCGAGCTGATGCTGGGCGGGACCGACTCCAAGTACTACAGAGGCAGCCTGATCTTCCACAACGTTACCCGCCAGGCCTACTGGCAGATCCACATGGACCAGTGAGCGTGGGGCGGGTCCCCCCTTCGGCCCCGCGGGGTGGGCCGCGGCCCGTGGGGGCCCTGCCCGTGGCCTTGGCGCAGCAGGGCTTGTGGGGGCTGCGGAGGGCTGGCCCAAGGGGACCCGGGCCCCGTGTCCTGCCAGCCCCAGGTGCTTCCTGCCACCTCCCGATGTCCAGCCAGTGGCCCCCCCGCACACAGCTCCCTTGGGTGACCTGTCCTTGGCTCCTGCGCCCCCCTAACTCTGCTCACGACCTAGTCCTCGGGGCAGGCAGGGGCTCCAGTGGCCCTGGGAGGGGACTCAGGCTCCCGCCCCTCCCCGCAGGCTGGATGTGGGCAGCAGTCTGACCGTGTGCAAGGGAGGCTGTGAGGCTATCGTGGACACAGGCACGTCCCTGATCGTGGGCCCTGTGGAGGAGGTTCGGGAGCTGCAGAAGGCCATCGGGGCCGTGCCGCTGATACAGGGCGAGGTGAGCGCCGGCAGGGCTGGGGAGGCGGGGAGCCCCGCCGACGGGCCTACCCTGTACACTGGCTGCCCTCTAACCACCCCCGCAGTATATGATCCCCTGTGAGAAGGTGTCCAGCCTGCCTCAGGTCACCGTGAAACTGGGGGGTAAGGACTACGCGCTGTCCCCAGAGGACTACGCGCTCAAGGTGAGCGGGGCCGCGGGGCGGGGTGCAGACGCCCTGGGGCGCGGCGCGGGTGGCGGCCGGTGGTGACCGCTGTTGCCGGCGCAGGTGTCGCAGGCCGGCACAACCGTGTGCCTGAGCGGCTTCATGGGCATGGACATCCCCCCGCCTGGCGGGCCGCTCTGGATCCTGGGCGACGTCTTCATCGGGCGTTACTACACCGTGTTCGACCGGGACCAGAACCGGGTGGGCTTGGCCGAGGCTGCCCGGCTCTAGCTGGCCCCGCTCACTGCTGGAGTCCAGAGGAGGAGGCCGCCCCACCGCACACACCCACACACGCACACACACTCATGCTCACACTGCACTCACAGTCGCACCACAGCCCGATCATCCCGAGGCCCGTCGGGCCGCAGTTCGGCTCCGTGGGTTCCCCTCCCTGGTGTCTGAAATGCTGCTTGCTGGTCTGTCTGTCTGTCTGTCTGATGGGGAGGCAGCCTGGAGCCGAGCCGGCGGGCAGCTCCGGTGCGCAGAGTCCTCTCTCTGACTTGGAAGACACAGCCTGTTGGGTGGTCGTGTCCCGGGACCCCCGCCCCGGGTGATTCCCTCGGGCCCGGCTGCCCTCCCGGGCGCTCCGCCCCGCAGCTCCAGCCCCTGCCCGCCTGTTCGTCCTGGACGCCGTGATGAAGGGCCTGCTAGGCCTGAGGACGAGCTGGCAAGGGTGGGAGGAGCCAGAAGCCAGTCTTGTGAGGCCTGCAGGGCCATGCGGGGGCTCGCCTCGTCACGGAGGGCGTCCAGGGCATTCTCTGGCCCAGGGTGGGGTGGGGTGGCACCAGAGGGGAGGGGGCTGGGTCGACCTTCTCCGTGGCCACCCCTTTCTTGAGTGGCTGGGAGCCAAAGTTGGCACGAAAATAAAGTTGTTCAGGCCTCTGCCCATGTGTTGGCGTGTTTTGTGCCCAGTGGGGAGGGCGCGCTCCTCGTGGAGGCGGGGGAGGAGCTAGCATGCGCGGCCGTGCCCTCGCCTCAAAGGGAGGGCAGGCTCAGCCTGGGGCACCCAGGGCCCAGGCCAGGCCCGGACCTGGACACTTGCCTCCCGCCCAGCCTCGTGGCCGAGGTTCTGCTGCTGGGGGTGCCAGCTCGGGGGGGTGTCCGGCGCAGTGACCAGCGAGGTGGGCCTGGCTGGGGGCCTGTCTCGTGAGCGCCTACACTGAGGCACGTTTTTGGGCCCAGGCAAGTGCCCACCACACTTCCTTAGAAAGTGTTTCCCGAGTCCCCTGCACACCTGACTGGGGCCTTGGGAGGGGGCGGGTGGCGCCTGGGCAGCCTGCCTCCCTCCCGGGCCTCCTCGCCAGCCTGTGGAAGCAGTGTCTCCGTGAATAAGCCCTGCCAATCCTGGAGCAGGCCAGCCTGGTGTCCTGGGGTGGCAGGGTCCAGCGATCCAAGACAGGAGTCCCCTCAGGCTAGTCTGGCCTGTTTTGCTGGAGGGGGTAGAGGTTGGTCAGAGTGGTTGCAGAGCCAGGAGGTTTTGAGGGATGAATAAGAGTTTGGGAATGCTTGGTGGTGAGGCAGATGCCTCTGGGATGGGTAACTCTGGACCCTGCTCGGAGCCCACCCCCCCCGCAGGGGTAGGGGTCTGATGTGACGTTTGTTCCCGTCCTGGTACCGTCTAGGCCGGCAGGGCTGTGGCTGTCACCGGCCTGGCCCCAGGGGGCCTGGAGACCGCACCCCAGAGCCCGGCCCTGGCATGCCTCTTCCAGAATTGCAAGAGGGATCATGAACGCATGCCCAGTGTTCTCTGCACCTGAAATCTGAGCCAGGAGTGGGCAGAGCTCTGCAGGGCTGCAGGGCTCCTGGGAGACGGTCGTCAGCGCCGCAACCTGGGAGCTTGCAGGGCAGAGCCGCCAGGAAGGAGGCCGCCTGCCCCTCACGCCCTGCGCCTTGACCATGCGGGCCTCTCTGTCCTCAAAGCCTCCCACCACCCCCTCAA
The DNA here is from genome assembly GCF_000754665.1 of Bison bison bison. Taxonomy (NCBI): domain Eukaryota; kingdom Metazoa; phylum Chordata; class Mammalia; order Artiodactyla; family Bovidae; genus Bison; species Bison bison. The sequence goes on along the minus strand of NW_011478952.1, from coordinate 11,728 downwards.
GGCTGGTGGTGGCCCCCTCCTCCACCTGCCTCGCTCACTGAGACTGGGCAGAAGTGGGGCCATGTGTCCTTTCCTCTGGGACATGGGGACGAGACCCCCAAATGCCGCATGGGTTATTAGCGCAGGCTGAGCCCCCAGCTCCTAACCCAGACTGGCAGGGCACTGGTGTCCTGCCCAGGGTCAGCTCCACCCAGCTGGCCGGGTTTCTCTGGACCCTGGAGTCTGACTCTGGGCTCAGACCCAGCTTCTGTGACCCGACCCTGAGCCTCGAGTCTCTGTCCTGGGAAGGTGGGTGACAGCTGGGCACTCCTGGCCACGGGCCTGATGGACGCCAGGAGGAGCCCAGCACAGGGCCTGGCGTTCGGCCGCTCCAACGCTGGCTCTCACTCTGGCTGGCTCGGCCCTGCTCTGCACCAGCCCAGCGGGCTCAGGTGGACACATCCTGCTTGGAGGACACCCAGTCTGAGCTCTCAGGAGCTGATCTGAATCCAGCACCTTCCCTCGGCCGCTCTGGTGAAGGCCCGTGGGATGATGTATCCCGGACAGTGGGCTGGGGGTCGGGGGCAGGGTGGTTGGAGTTGGGAGAGGAAGCCCAGCTCCACCCAGTGACCAGAAGCAGACCCCTGTGGGCCTGGTGCCCTCTCCCATGCCCGAGGACCAGCTGGACTCGGGCAGGCCAGCCCATCCGCCTTGCAGCCTGCCCAGCCCTGGGCAGAGCCTGGCCCAGGGAGCCCAGCTGGCATGCCAGGGAGACAGGTTCCCAGGCCACACACAGGCTCACTGGCCCCTTAGGTCAGGCGCCACCTGAGACTGGGGTCTGGCCACCGCCGAGCCAGGCCCTTGGAAGGGGGTCGGTGGTGGACTGCTGGGGGAGAACTGAGCCCAGCTTCCCGGAAGTCCCATCGCCCTCTCACCTGTGGGCTGGGCCTGCCAAGGGTGTGGTCGGGCAGGGGAGGGATGTTGCTCTGGGACCCTGCCCCCTGGAAGACAGTTTTAGCAGCATCTTTAGAGCCAGCTCTTTGTGGGCTCCTGATCAGCCCTGGACAGGAGAGGGGGCCTGACCAGGGAAGAGGCTGCAGACAAGGGCTCGGGCTCGGCACGTGCAGGGGTTCTCGAGAGAAGGGGCTTCAGAGAGGACTCTGAGGAGAAGGGGCCCCTGGGTAGGAGCCAGATGGGAGGAGAGGGTGTCCTGGAGACGAGAGGTGAGTCGAGCCGGTCAGAGCAGAAGCGGCCTTCATGGGAGGAAGGGCTCGAAGCCTGTGGGGGTAACAAGGGCTCGAGGGGGAGCACAGGCTGCCACCGGGAGGGCGGCTGCGTGGGGCAGGGGTGGAGGGGGGCCCGCTGCTCCTAGCGGTGGCTGGTTGGAGAGGAGGACCACCTCGGAGGCCCCTGCGCAGCGAGGAGGGGTTTGGGGCTTCCCCATGGCGAGGGTGTGGTTGGGACGACTGCAGGAAGGGCAACCGATGTGGGGCAAGTGTCAGAATGGCAGGGAGGCGGCGTAGATGGGGCTGGAGGCCTGGGACGGGGGCGAGGGTGACAGAGCCCGCAGGGCAGCTTGGGCAGGTGGGAGGCCTGAGCTCCAGGGGGATGAGTGTCACCGGGCCTGGGAAGGGACACCTGGCCCCAGGGGCAAAGAGGCCTGTCAGGTGAGGGGTCATGGTCTCCAAGACTAGACTTCGTGAGGGAGCGACATTACCTGGGCTCAAGCAGGGGCTCTGGGCTTGGGGAGCTTGAGTTCAGATCTGGGGGAAAGTGGGGGCGGGAACTCGGTGGGGTGGACTCAGGAAGGATGAAGTCCCGGCCAGGTCAGGGGCAAGACTGGACAGAGTTGGGGCTCGGGTGGGGGCCTGGCGAGGGGCACCCTGCTCGGGGAAGGACTGCAGTTGGGGGCCCTGGGGCTCGGAGGGGCCTGAGACTCAGGAGGAACTAGGGCCCTGGTGGGGGCTTGGATAGGAGCGGAGTCCTGTGGGGACAGGCGCGCAGACAGGAGCCT
>NW_011478952.1:9156-9635 GCF_000754665.1 Bison bison bison | reverse complement strand
CAGGAGCCTGGCTAGACGTGAGCACTGACTTCGTGAAGACAGACTGTGGGCAGAGGGCTCTGTGGGCAGAGGGCTTGGGGAGGCCCAGACACCCACCTGGCCTGGGACTAGGTGGGTAGGGGCAAGGGCTGAGACGCAGAGAGAGCCCAGATGGAGCAGGAAACTCACCGGGCAGAGAAGGGGCAGCACAGAGGGGAAGGGTCCTGGGAACCGGGGCGGGGCGAGACAGGGGGAAGCACAGAAGGGGGAAGGGGCTCTCCCCGGAAAGACAGGTGGGACGGCTCAGCGAGGGGCCGGGGGCTCAGCCAGAGGGAGGACACAGGGAGCGGGTGGGATCCGGGAGACGCAGGCAGGTGGCGCGGGCGCCTGGGCTGGGCGCTGCGGGAGAGCCCATCCCTGCCCAGCTCTGCCCACCCGCAAGGGTCGCCACTTCCGGCCGGCGCCCGCAGCGCCCACCCCACCGGCGGGAGGAGGCGGGG
>NW_011478952.1:6451-8531 GCF_000754665.1 Bison bison bison | reverse complement strand
CAGTCGCGGGCGGCGGGTTCATTCTTCCGCGACTGTGTCGGGGCCTGTGGCGCGGTGTGTGTGAGGGTCACAGTGCGGGCTTGTTTACCTGGAGGCCTCTCTGGGCGCACGGGGTGTGCTGGTGTCTGGAGAGCCGGGCGGTGATGCTGGCGTTTGTGTCCCAAGCGTCAGCTTGTGCCAGCGTGCAGGTGCCGGGCAGAGCTCCGCTCCGCCTGCCGAGCCTGGCAGAGGCCGTGTCATTGTGGGCGTGCGTGCCCTGTGTGGGCGCCGTGTCTGGGGTGCTGCTTGCGTTGTTTACTGAGAGAGCCCGTCGGTCGGGTGCTGGGGGAGTGTGGGAGTGTTGCTGTTGTGTGTCAGCGGGTGAAGTGTTGGGAAGCCCCTGCTGTCCCTGCCAAGGCTGCTCGGAGGGCTTTGGCATGGGGCGGGGGACGGTGGGGGAGGCAGGTGGTGGCCGGCAACTGGCTGCCCCTGCGGGATTTCCGTGTCCCTGGAGCTGTTTATGAGACTGCAAGGGGGAGGCTGTAGGGGCCAAGGTGGGCCCATAGGGTGATCAGGACCCGGCTTATTCTTCGTCTCCCCCTCCCTGCAGGCCCAGGGCCCCGCCCAGTGCCCAGCCCTGCTGGGAGCCCCGGCCAGCACCACGGACGGCACCCAGGAAGCCCGAGTCCCCCTGGACGGGGCCTTCTGGATCCCGAGGCCCCCGGCAGGTTCGCCCAAGGGCTGCTTCGCCTGCGTGTCCAAGCCCCCAGCTCTGCAGGCTCCGGCGGCCCCGGCCCCGGAGCCCTCGGCCTCACCCCCCATGGCGCCCACCCTGTTCCCCATGGAGTCCAAGAGCAGCAAGACAGACAGCGTGCGGGCTGCCGGTGCCCCCCCGGCCTGCAAGCACCTGGCGGAGAAGAAGACCATGACGAACCCCACGACCGTCATCGAGGTCTACCCAGACACCACGGAGGTGAATGACTACTACCTCTGGTCCATCTTCAACTTCGTCTACCTCAACTTCTGCTGCCTGGGCTTCATCGCCCTGGCCTACTCCCTCAAGGTGAGCCAGGAGGATGGAGGAGGGGCTGGGGGGCCTGGAAAGCTGAGCAGTGGTGCTGACCCCTCCTCCCTCACACAGAAGCCCGTGGGTGCAGCAGGTGTAGCGGAGAGGCTGGGGGACCTAGGGAGACGCAGAGGTCGGCCAGCTAGCTCAGGACAGCAGAAGGCCTGCCCGTCGCATCCTGAGCTGGGGAACCTTCCAGGGCGTCCTGGCAGGCTCAGCGTCCTCGGGGCCAGGGTCTCTGCACGGCCAATTTGGCCTCTGGGGTTGGGACCTCAGTGTCCTGTCCCCTGTGTAGAGACCTGGGAATTAGGCCTGGGCGCAGCTGCCCCTGGGCATTAGGATGGAGCCAGCGTGGAGGTGAAGAGAGCTTGGAATCCTTCCCCTGTCGATAGGAGGAGGGCTGACGTCACTGCTGGAGACCTTGTCCCAGCCCCGCACAGGGAGCCTGACGCCAGGCAGGCACTCAGGGGGGCTGTGACAGACAGACGGGGCGCTGCCCCCACCACTGCTCTGCCCCTCTCACATGCTTTCCAGTGACCCATCCTGGGGGGATGGGGCGGGGAGGCCGGGGCAGGGAGGCCTGAGTGTGTCCCATGCGGCCTGACCCCGCACCCTCGGTGTGCACGGCTCTCAGAAGGCCTTCCCTCGCTGCTGTGATGGGAGCTGCCGGAGCGGAGCAGACAGGATACCCCCATCCCCTGCTCCCCACCCTCGAGGGCGCAGCGGAGAAAAATGGATCGAAATGGGGGAAGGGAGCTGTGGTTGACTCACACTTGGGGTCCGGAGATCCCTGCGGGTGCATCAGGACCCAAGAGCCTGGGGCTGCTGGAGCCCAACCCGCGGAGGGGCAGAGGGAGACCCGGGCCTCCCTGTCTCCTCCCGCTTCCCCAAGAGCTGGGCTCTCATCTCGCCAGGTCATCCCTTTTCCTGGGCCCAGATTTGCTGCCTGAGGCAGGGGTGGGGAGCGGGAACACGGGGGAGGGCAGGCTAGAGGCAGAGGAGGGGCTGGCACCCGGGGGGACGGAGGCTGGGGCA
>NW_011478952.1:2765-6338 GCF_000754665.1 Bison bison bison | reverse complement strand
TGCTGCTCTGAGCATGGAGCACCCCCCACCCGTCCCTGTCCCAGCGTCACACGGCCTGGCCACCTGGCCTTCCCGCCTCCTGACTCATCCTCAGGGCCTCCATCCCCCCGCTGCTCACGCGTTCATCTCCAGGCTAGTGTACCCAGCCCTGGGCTCCATCGGACAGGAACTGTGTCCAGTGAGTGTGCATGCGTGTGGGCACGTGTGAGTGTGCACGAGGGCATGAGTGTGTGTGCAAGAGTGTGTGCGTGCATATAGGTGTGAGCATGTATGTGTGTGCTTGAGATGTGCAGGCATGAGAATGCACGTGTGAGGGTATGAGTGTGCATGTGTGTGTAACTGTGTGTACTGTGTGTGTGTGTGCATATAGGTATCAGCCAGCATGTGCGTGTAATTGGATGTGTGGATGTGTGAGTGTATGAGTGTGTCTATGCGCGTGTGTACAACTGTGTGTGCATGAGTGTGCATGTGTGCTTTAGAGGCAGCAAAAGGAAGGGGGTCCCAGGGAGGCCAGGGGAAGCCCCCCAGCCTCAGCTCTGCCTCCGGGGCCCTCCTGCCAGTCCCGCCAGCAGCCCGTGGACCTGGGCGTGGCTGTGAGGCTCCTGTGGGTGCCGGCGGGCCCCGGGCAGGCCCATCTGCCGTGGGTTGTAGGTAGGTCACAGGTTTCTGAACTGAGTGCAAGGCTCCGCGCTGGGGTGGGGGGTGGGAGATGGTGCTTCTAAGAGGCAGAAGGAGCCCCACTGTGCCTCCAGCCGGGCGCTCCCCCACATCCTCCCTGTGGGCTCTCGGAGCAGAGAGGCGTGGGACTTACTGGGGAGCGGCATGGGCAGCCAGCAAGGCAAGCTGCCTCTGTCCCCGGCAGAGGGACAGGCGGGCCTGCTGGCCCGGGCTCCCGCACCCGGGAGTTCAGCCATCTGTCTGTCCGGCTGCACGTCTCCTGGCCTGCTGCTCCGGACATTGTTTGCAGCCAGTCGTGGGCACTTGCAAGGGCACCTCACGGCCTTGGGGTCAGGGGGCCTTGGCTGGACTCCTGGACTCCCTGGATCCCTCCGAGCGCTGACCTGCGTCACTGAACCCATCCCCTCCTCCACTCGCAGAGCACGGCCGAACAAAACGGCATTCTCGGGAGCGCCAGGGGCAGGATGGCCTGCCGCGTCCCCACAGCCCCCCTCGGGCGCAGCCAGGTCGGTCTGGGCAGGCGTGGGCACAGACGGGAGCCTGGGGCCGCGGCCTGCGCTGTGGGGGTGGGTGGCCCAGACAGGGCTCACGACGACCGCCAGCAGTCCAGCCCCTGCTCCTGGTGCTCCGGGCCCGCACGGCCCGCTCTCACCTTCGCTTCCTCCTATTCTCTTTTCTCCCACCCATTTGCTCCCCCCACGCCCTCCTCCAGCCTCCCATTCACTCCTCCGTCCACGCTGTGTAGCACTTTCTTCAGCCCCTCCCCCACCCGCCACCCACCTGGCCCGTCCATCAGGGCTCTGTCTGTGGCCCACACACCTTCATGGATGCGTGTCATGTCTTTCCTCCTGCCCCGTCTTTCCTCGACACCTTCATCTACCGGCTTCCCTGAATCTGTGTATTGATTCATCTGCCCGCACTCCAACTCTCGCACCTGACGTCTTCTTCCACCCTGTCCCTCCCTGACTCGCGTGTAGCCACCATAGCCATTCATTAACCTCTTCTAGTCAGTCACCCGGTCATCAGTTCATTCAGACACTTCAGCACCCTGTCACTCTCCACCCATTGATCCCACGAGTAATAAATAATTGTCTCGTTCCTAGTAAGTGACAAGCAACACGTGATCCCTGTGTAGAAGAGCTTACATCCTGGTCAGCAGTCAGACAATAATAAAACTTACACTTACGTGAGTCAGGTGGTAATGTCAGCTATGAACAATAAATGAAGCATCGTCAAAGATATACGAGGTGCTATTTTATATACAGTGGGCAAGGAAGGCCTCTTTGATGAGATTATATTTTAGTCTAAACCTGAATGAATTCATGCAGTAGCCATAAATGCATCTGGGAAAGCATATTCCAGGAAAATGGACTGGATATTACAAAAGCCCCGAGGCAAAGCCAGGTTCAGGGACCAGCGTAGCTGGCGTGGGGGTGAGCCTTGGAGCTGGTCCAGAGATGGGGTGTACTGGGCCAGACCACGTGCATTGTGTCTGCCCCAGTAGGATTTTGTTTTGCTTTGAGTGAAATCTTGGATGAATTTTAAACAAAGAGTCAATATTATGTGGCTTGTATTTAAAAAGATTGCCCTTGTTACTGGGGGAGATAGCCCATAAGGGCTTAAGGAGTTGCGGAGCTGGGAACCAGATCAAAGGCTATTGCCTCAGTCAAGTCTTGGTTCAGAAGGTGGGAGCAGAGAGTGGAAGCAGATCCCGTATTTTAAAGGAAAAGTCAGTAGACTATCCTGGTGGGTTGGGCATGAGGTGAGGGAAAAGAGAGAAGAGCCTAAGACTGCTGTTGTTGAGTTGCTCAGTCATGTCCAACTCTCTGCGACCCCACGGACTGTAGCCCACGAGGCTCCCCTGTCCATGGGGTTTCCCAGGCAAGAATACTGGAGTGGGGTGCCATTTCCTTCTCCAGGGGATCTTCCCCACCCAGGGATGGAACCTGCGTCTCCTGCATTGCAAGCAGATTCCTTACCTCTGAGCCGCCCAGGAGCTCAAAGGACATTCATCTGATCTGTTGAGAGAACGGAGGTGCCATTCGCACATGAGGAAGGAGGCCGTAGAAGGGACAGGTTTGCAAGGCAAAGACCCTTGCTCACCTTGTCCACCCACCAACGCATGCACTCATGTTTCCACCCTTTCAACTCTTTGCCCGTCCATTTTCTCTCTATAAATTCATATATTCATCTTCCTTCCTTCCAGAGTTTCTCTTCCACGCTGCCAACCATCCGTAGATTCACTCATTCACTTACTTACTAAATTCATGTTCCTTCTGTCTTTTCTTTCTGCCTTTCCTCCCGCTGTTTATCCACCAACCTCATCCATCAGTCTTACTCTTTCCATCCACCCAGCTCGCCATCTAATCTTTTTCTTCCCTGGGTTCATCTGTTTCCCCCCTTACTCATTAATAGTAATAATAGTAGTAACAAAAAGCCAGCAAATACCAATAACCACCAAACAGCCCAGTTATTTATTGAACTTTTATATTCTAGGCACTGTTCTAAGCATGTCTCATTATTTAATTAAATGTAATATTTTATTTAAAGGTAGCAAAACCCTATTGGAGAAGGCAATGGCACCCCACTCCAGTACTCTTGCCTGGAAAATCCCATGGACAGAGGGGCCTGGTAGGCTGCAGTCCATGGGGTCACTAAGAGTCGGACACGACTAAGTGACTTCACTTTCACTTTTCACTTCCATGCCTTGGAGAAGGAAATGGCAACCCACTCCAGTGTTCTTGCCTGGAGAATCCCAGAGATGGGGGAACCTGGTGGGCTGCCGTCTCAGGGGTCGCACAGAGTTGGACACGACTGAAGCGACTTAGCAGCAGCAGCAGAAGCCTATGAGACTGGTCGGCTAACTGCAGATGAGGAAGCAGGGGCAGACGCACC
>NW_011478952.1:407-1330 GCF_000754665.1 Bison bison bison | reverse complement strand
CATTCACTCATGTCTTCCTCTCTAGCTTACTGCACTTTCTATCCATCTCTCCCTTTACTCATTCACTCATCCAACGGTACAGCCTTCTTTTCTGCTCTTCTCCACCCTTTCTCGCTATCTAGCCACCCCTTCTATCAGTACAGCTAATCGTTCATCCGTTAAAACTTGGATTTGTCGATCCTTCTTCTCTCTCGACTTTTTCCTCTTCGTGACCTTGTATCCACCCCCCACCGCCCCAGCCAGTCATCTGCCGGCCATCAGTACATTTCTGTCTCTTCCTTTCATTTATTCACGCTTCCTGGTCAATCACCTCTAAATTAAGTTGCTCATTCATCCGTTTGTGTATTCACCTTCCCTGTCTTTCCTCTACTCCTTTCTCCCAATTGCTTACCATGTCCATCCAGGTAGTCCGCTCTGGAGCTGGCGTCAGCTCGTCTGTCCACCCGTCCACCCATCTTCCCTCCCTTCCCGTCACACACACTCTGTCACCCCAGTAACATACACGCTCATCAGAGAGCGTGTATATTACCATCCATTTATCCGCCTGCTCATGCTCCCATTTTTCTCATTTCCTTGCTTCAGTTGACTTACCCAGTTACCCATCCATCAGTCTGTTCACTCGCCAAAGGGCCTTCCTTCTCTTTCCCTTATCCAGCCACCATCGTCCAGCGACCTCTCTGCCCTGTGCTACGCATCCGTTTATCCACTCCGCTCCTCCATGTTTATTCCTCCTCCTTCAGCCCATTGCACCCACCGCCATCCTTCCTTCCTCTTTGCCTTTCTTCTGCTCTGTTTTTTTTTTTTTTTGAGGGGGTGGCTACTCTGGGTCTTCATTGCAGCACACGGGCTTCTCTAGTTGCAGCACAGGCTTAGCTGCCCCTCGGCACGTGGGATCTTAATTCCCCAACCAGGGATCGAACCCA
>NW_011478952.1:0-307 GCF_000754665.1 Bison bison bison | reverse complement strand
AATTAATCCTTTGTCAGTTGTTTCATTTGCTATTATTTTCTCCCATTCTGAGGGTTGTCTTTTCACCTGCTTTTGCTTTCCCTTCGCTGTGCAAAAAGCTTTTAAGTTTAATCAGGTACCATTTGTTTGCTTTTGCTTTTATTTATTTCTTTTTTTAAAGCATGTTTTGGCCGTGCTCTGTGGCACGCGGGATCCTACTTCCCAGACCAGGGATTGAACCTGAGCCCCGGCACTGGCAGCACAGAGTCGAAACCACTGGACCAGGGAGGCCGCAGCTGGTCATCACCTCCTGCCTGTTCATTCACTC
>NW_011478951.1:9125-10019 GCF_000754665.1 Bison bison bison | reverse complement strand
GCCATGATCTTTGTTTTCTGAATGTTGAGCTTTAAGCCAACTTTTCCACTCTCCTCTTTCACTTTCATCAAGAGGCTTTTGAGTTCCTCTTCACTTTCTGCCATAAGGGTGGTGTCATCTGCATATCTGAGGTTATTGATATTTCTCCCAGCAATCTTGATTCCAGCTTGTGCTTCTTCCAGCCCAGCGTTTCTCATGATGTACTCTGCATATAAGTTAAATAAGCAGGGTGACAAGAAATAGCCAATTTCCTTATTTTCATTAAATCAATCCAAATCTGACTTTTATTCTCACCTTCTGGACTCTTGGGAAATTTAATCTCAGTTATTACCAGATCTTTTCCCCCACCACAGAGTTAGGCAAATATTGGGGTCAAAAGTGGAACTAAAGCTTTGGTAAGACTCCTCTCTCCAGTTGTTGGTTCAGGCAGGCAGTTTATAGCCAGGCTCTGTTCTGATTAGTCATTGCCTTATTTTGACTGGTTGGACAGTGTGGCCTTCATTCAATATTTGACCACTGCCCTTGGGCTATAGGAGTCAGATGAAACTCCACCTGCCTTAGTTTGGTCCCAAGATTTTCCTGATTCTGCTTCCTTCCATTATTCCTGGACTCATCTCTTGCCATACTCTCCTCCCCAGAACTTTCTGTTCCAGAGCACTACACTATATAGAACTGATTGACTGAAACATACTGTTCTCACCCCACCTCACCCCCACCTTTGCTCTAGCTGTTACCTCTGCCTGGATGGTCTCAGCTCAGATCTTTTGGAAAATCCTTTGTCTGACTTAGGTTTTCCTTCTCCATGTCCCCACTCCTTTTTGCTTCCTTCTATCATTACACCAATTGAAGCATATTATACTTGTCTCTGGAGAAGGCAATGGCGCCCCACTCCAG
>NW_011478951.1:3789-5277 GCF_000754665.1 Bison bison bison | reverse complement strand
TGGTATGTGTGACATGGGATGTTACCAAAGGCAGCCTGGAGCAATGTTGCTGGAATAAAGTCAGGATTGATTGTTGAGAGGTCATAGGTTGGAAAATAGGAAAAAGTATTACAACCAAAAGATAAGGTGAAGTTGGAAACAGGAGGATAAACAATGAAGACTTTAGCCTGGAGAGTTGAATGTAGGACAAGGTGGGATGTGAGGCCTGGGTGAAGGTGGGCCATTCCAGACTGAGGCTGAGCAGGGATGATTTGTTCCAGTGCCCTACTTAGAGGTTTCTCTAAGATGCCTTACTGTGAAGCAAGTTTGAGTGGCTGACCACAGCAGTATGGCATGGAACAGTGGTATATACTGTAGCCTGAGAGGACTCTGAGAACTTCTGTAAACACCTAAATTGAATCCAGCTCACAACTATCGAATAACTGCTGTAGCACTAGGCAGGAGTGAGTGGCAGGGACTGACTAGTTTCTAAACACCCCACTTGTTTGGTGGGGGTGAGGCGGGGGTGGGATTGTCACGATAGGTAGGAAGCAGTCCAGAAGCCAAAGAAAGTTCTCTTTCCAGCTCCCTCACACATATATAGGCACAGTCACATGACCTAAACACAGCCAGAGAATCATACCAATGGCCAGAGATTATTTGTGATGACTACAGCAGAATTGAGAATCTGCTGGCACAAGGATAAATGTCTAGAGGAGGGAGTGTTAGTGACAGCATGTAACAGTTTGCTCCCAGGGGAAGATCTTGCCTGGACCTCAACTTTCTTGTTCAGTGATTAGATCTCCATGCTCTAGATGATTCTGTGAGTTGCATCCTTTCCATATGAGGCATCTAGATAGCTAGAACTATTTGCAGTATGTGTCATCCATAACTCTAATCCAATGCCTAGTTTGCTCAGGATGCATGAGGTCCAGTCCTGGCCCTCATGGAGCTTGCAATCTAGCTTCTGCTTTTAATGCTTTTGAAAACAAAACGTGTGAAGAACTAAATATGGTGTGGTGGGGAGAGAGACAGGACCAAGAAAGGCTTTAGGAACAGTTCAAAGTGATATCAGAGAAACATTAGGTGACTGAATATCAAGTGAATTCTACAAATGTCTCCATCTGTACCAGCTCAGGATAGAGAGGTTAGGAGGTTGTTAAGGTTGGGAAAATGATGAGGTGGGATCTCAGTTGAGTCTTGGGAGCAGGGAAGGTTTGGCAGAAGCAGAAAGGATGCACTGGGAGGATGATGCTCCCCCAGCAGCACAGACCATGCCTGAGGTCAGAATACAGTGATAACTAGAATCATCCCTTAAAGGTTTTCTAGTCATTACCATAGCACTTGTACATACAGCATCTCTCTTAAGCCTGACATTACCATTGGGAGAGAGGTGGAAAGGGCTTTCCATATTCCCTCCTTCCAGATGAGGAACTCAAGTTTCAGAGTAGTCAAGTGATTTGTCTAGGCCACAGAGCTGTAGAACCAGAGGGTGGCAAGTAAGCATTC
>NW_011478951.1:0-311 GCF_000754665.1 Bison bison bison | reverse complement strand
GCACTTACTAGCTGTGTGACCTTGGGCCCGTTATACAACTTTGCAACGACTCAGTTTCCTCATCTGTAAAAACAGAGGCAATAATAGCACCTTTTTCTGAGGTAAGACGTGTAACATACTTAAAAGAGAGCCTGACTCATAGAAAGCACTCAATAAATGTCAGCTGAAAGGAATAATGGTAGTATTTTCATTTCACACAAGAGGATTTTTGAGGCTCAGAGAGGTGAAGTCAGTTACTCAGGACCACACAGCCAGTTTGTGACAGAGCTGAATTTAAAAGCCAAAGTCTGGGCTAAGATTTGTGCCTTAAA
>NW_011478950.1:14925-16559 GCF_000754665.1 Bison bison bison | reverse complement strand
CCTAGCAGCACCTTTTCTAGCAGCTGCCAATTTAAATCATTGCCCTTAAGAGCTTTAATGCTAGTTTTCTACATGCCTTATACATGTTTCACTAATGACATTCTTACAGTAACATTATATCCATGATTGCTGTATTAGCATACTCACTGTGAGCCCAGCATATTGCAAAAATAAAATCCTTTTATAGTACTATCTATGGGATATCAGCACAATGTAACTTTCTGGGAGGAAGTGGAGTGTTTATTGTTCTTGTTATTAGGTGAATTTAGGTTAATTTTGTAGTATGAAATGTACCTTTTTCGTTTAACACTGGTAATGCAGTTTATGTATAAGGCTTTTTCAAAGCAATTCAATGAACACATTACTAGTTTAGGTTTACATAACTACTCTGACATACTAGAATCACATGTAGAGATGTTCAATAGTCTTTTTATATTAAGTAATTTTTTTCATGTTGGCATGTTTTCTTATAAAGTTAGTTAATCTACTCGAGAGATGTAAAATGTTCTCAACTGATACCCGAGTGTTGGATACACTCAGTGACTTAAAAGCAAGACTTCTTTAAAAGCTTTTTCTTGGCAGCTCCAGGTCTATAACTTTAGATAGTAAATGGTAGTAGGACTAATAGCTTTAGCGGGAGAATGAGGAGTGAAAAACGTATAGATCCGAGGTTGGCCACAAGTAAGGAAGGATGGCCAAGTGGTACACTTTGGGTATTTGTTTTCTACCTCCTAAAAATGTAGCCTAATTTTAGGATTTAAGTCATTAAGGTAATAAGTATCTTTACCAAAAGGTCATGACTGTCACTTTTGTTCTAAGAATTATTTTTAAATGTTTTTCTAGTTCACCTCATACTTATTACCAGTATATGTTTCAATTTATTTAAGAACTTGTTGGGGGAAAATGTCAGCAATAAGCCTGACCCTTCAGCAGGGTCTGACAGAAAAGTTGGAAACAAAGCCATGGCTCTCTCTTTGGGACCCTTAACTTCTAAGTCTTCCACGTGAACTTCAGACCAAAAGTCTGCTACGTACTACCCACCCCCAAGTGAGTGATCTGTTCCCTGTGTTTACACTGTCAACTGCATGATCTTTTTACTACTTAAAGCTAAAATTATTTAATCTCATGATGGTGTTCTTCCATACAGCATTGAGCAAATAGATCTGTTTAAAACATGTTCCTGTTATATAGCTCACGTTTTCTTTTTGGAAAAGATAGAGAACAGCATATCTTCATAGCCTATAAACTTAAGAAAAACCAGTTGATTCGTTCTGTGTCTCAGCATCTAAAGAGAAAGAAGTCTTTGTTTTTTGGTTAAAATTTAAACATTTTTCCATCCCTGAATTCATCATTCTCATCTTGTTACACTAGATGTGCCAGCTTTGTTTCCACATTCCAACTCAGTGTTTCTTGTTACTTAATTTGAAGATCAATGATTCATTTACTCTTGTCACAAACTACATGTCACATTTCTGATATAGAACTAAGTAGGAGAAAGGGATGGAACAGAAATTTAGACCACACCTTCTTGTAATATTGACTAAAGCTTACACATATTCTACTCAAACTGAATTTATTCTAATTTTGGATTGACTTTTTAAAACCACAGCTTTAGTAGCAACAATCAGATTGCC
>NW_011478950.1:11016-12057 GCF_000754665.1 Bison bison bison | reverse complement strand
CAGCAAGAGGTGTCTGCAACACTTAGCAACTGCAGGTGCTGCAGTCCGCCTTGGAGCCCCAAGCTGCCTGAGGTGGCCAGCCTACTCTGTCTTCCCCTAACCCTTCCGTGTTGTTTCTGAAGGAGCCTTTGGGAAGGACTTCTCTAATAAGCTCATCTGTCCATCGGTGACACCCAGGATTCCCAGTGGTCCAAGTCCAATCTCAGGGATAAAAATTCATTGTCTCTTGATGTTGCTAGTGAGACATTGCAAGCTTGGACAAGGGACCAAAGAGAAATTAGCTGGGGGGAGGCAGAGGGGCAGTTGGATAAGTTTTGCCTTCTAAACAACTGAAAGTAAAAGGAGGAAGTAGGGGAGAGAAACTAGAAAATTTAGCCTCCCTTGGATAGGAAACTTATCATCACTGCATGGCAGTTAAGGATGCCCTTGCATCTTAGAATGAGAAATGCAGCTAAAATACATATATATGGGACTTCCCTGGTGGTCCAGTGGTTAAGAATCCACCTTCTAATGCAGGGGACGTGAGTTTGATCCCTGATTGGGAAACTAAGATTCTTACATGCCACAGGGCAACTGAGCCTGCATGCCACAACTAAAAATAAGCCCATGTACCGCAACTAAGAACTGAAAGTGTAAAGTGAAAGTGTTCATTGCTCAGTTGTGTCTGACTGTGCAAACCTATGGACTATAGCCCGCCAGGCTCCTCTGTCCATGGAATTCTTCAGGCAAGAATACTGGAGAGGGTTTGCAGCCAAAAATAAATACCTTAATAAAATATACATACATATGCTTACAAATGTATGGGAGACCAGTCCAAAACTAATAATGGGGACCTCCTTCTTCCATGTGCCCATTTCTCCCAATCTTCTGAGGCCCTACACTGTTAATGCTTCCTAAAAATCTCCCCAATTTCAGACTCTGGTCCTATCCTGCCATCCTCTCAAATCCCTCTTTCCATCCCACCCAAACTTCTTATCCTAAGAGTCATCACCTCAGGCCCCACCCTCCACTTTCAAGTTAAGTTTAACTCATAAACTCACC
>NW_011478950.1:9828-10916 GCF_000754665.1 Bison bison bison | reverse complement strand
ACTCATAAACTCACCATGGAGATGACTGGCTTCTATCTCTTGGGGTTGTTATATTTTGTCTGGAAGCAGCTGGAACAATACCATAACTCAAAGGAATGACTTACTAATCTTGGCTCTTCAGACATATTTTGTGTGTGAGGAATGGGAGAAGTTTGACTTGAAGATCAGAGAGAGGGACGTTTGGTGCCCCCCTACTATACAATGTAGGAAGGGAACTCATATCATTTATCATGGCATATAAATGAGCCCACCATATAAGCTCCCAAATAGCTTACTGATCATATTTTCTTTTGACTTCTGTTCGCTGTCCTAAATGGCTTTTGCTCCACTGCTGAGGGCAGGATGTTTGCTCTATTCTTCTGCTCAGATAGTCTTGGGGACAAGTGTCCGCCGCAAACTGAGAAGAGAATCGGGTTTTTGCCTTTGTTTCCTCTTGATGCTGCTGTGTCCAGAGGCCCAGAGAGTTCATGCTCTACGTCAGTAACATCAAAGTGCTGTCTCCTGATTGGACTGTTTTCAGGAACTGCCATCAGTTTTCATACAGCTTAAGCTTAAAAAAGGTGAAGAAACTGAAGCATGAGAGAGCCACGTGATTGAGTATCATGAAGCCTGAAAGGTGGCGATTCCTTGGTTTCTGCTTCCTCCATCTGACTTAGCAGCACATGTTTTCTGGCTGTTACATGGAAAATTTATTTTGTATTAATCATAAATGAGGCAGCAAGAATTTGCTGTCTATTTTGTGATCACATGGACCACAGCCTTGTCTAACTCAATGAAACTATGAGCCATGCCATGTATGGCCACCCAAGACAGATAGGTCATGGTGGAGAGTTCTGACAAAATGTGGTCCACTGGAGAAGGGAATGGCAAACCACTTCAGTAGTCTTGCCTTGAGAACCCCGTGAACAGTATGACAAACCTAGACAGCTTATTAAAAAGCAGAGCCATCAGTTTGCCGACAAAGGTCTGTGTAGTTAAAGCTATGGTTTTTCCAGTAGTCATGTATGGATGTTGAGAGTTGGACCATAAAGAAGGCTGAGCACTGAAGAATTGATGTTCTTGAACTGTGGTGTTGGAAAAGACTCTGC
>NW_011478950.1:4540-6695 GCF_000754665.1 Bison bison bison | reverse complement strand
TGCTGCTGCTACTAAGTCACTTCAGTCATGTCCGACTCTGTGGGACCCCATAGACAGCAGCCCACCAGGCTCCCCCGTCCCTGGGATTCTCCAGGCAAGAACACTGGAGTGGGTTGCCATTGCCTTCTCCAATGCATGAAAGTGAAAAGTGAAAATGAAGTTGCTCAGTCGTGTCCGACTCCTAGCGACCCCATATTAGGTAATGTGATAATTCTTAAATTTATGCCTTTAGCCATGACCTCCACATTTGTACTCAAATCAGTTGCTTTCTTAGTGTCTAATGGACAGTTCTAACTTAATTTAGCATATCCAAAGTCCAAATCCTAATTTGGATGAATTTTTTTGAAATACAGATATAAAATATAGATGAGAAAACATTTAAAATGAGAGGCAGTTAACAGGTCCAAACTAAACTCCTGATTTATCCTCAAACCTGCTCTTCCTACACAATATCCCATTTCTGTCAATGGCAACCCCATTCTTCCAATCTTCAGGCTAATATTCTGGAGCCATCCTCGATTCCTCCCTTTCTCTCATACTCTACAGAGTTTGATCACTTCTCATTACCTCTACCAATGCCACCCTGGTCCAAGCCACTACCTTCTTCTGACTGGATTATTGTTCAAACCTCCTGCTTGGTCTTCCTGGTCCCCTTCTACTGTTCCCACGATGTGGATACCATCCCAGTCCATTCCCAAAACAACAACCAAGTGATTCTTTAAAAAGCACAAGTCGTAGCATGTCACTCCTCTGCTCAACGCCTGCCCCCATCTCTAATGCCTTTCCATCTCTAAGTAGAAGCCAACATCCTTTCAGCAGCCTACAAGGGCCTCATGGTCTGGCCTCTGCTGCCTCCCTGACCTCATCTTTGTACTCATTCCACTCCAGCTGCTTGGCCTCTTTGCTAAATATGGACCACGCTAAGGAAGAAATCACCCTATAGCCTTTGTGCCTGGCCACAACATTTCACCAGATATCTTTCCACTGCATCTTCACACTTCATGCCTCTTCTGATCAAATGTCATGTAATTAGAGATTCTCCCTAGCCATCTGTATCAGTCAGGGTTCTCCAGAGAAAATACACATACACACACACACACACACATACACACAGAAATATCTCTATCTCTATATTCATATATGACTGGATATATATAGATCTATATGTCACCTATCTATCCATCAAGAGAACATAAGAAATTGGCTTACACAGTTATGGAGGCTGAGAAGTCGCAACATCTGCAATTGGCAATGTAGAGCTCCAGGAGAGCCAATGGTATAGTACCAGTCCAAGTCAGAAAGCCTAAAAACCAAGAGAGCTCATGGTATAAGTTTCAATCCAAAAGCCAGCAGGCTTAAGACTCAAGAAGAGTTAACATTTCAGTTCAAGTCCAGATGCTGGAAAAGACCAATGCCCAGCTCAGTCAGGCAGGAGGGGTTCCCTTTTCCTCAATCTTTTTGTCCTATTCAGGCTTTCAACTGATTGGATGATGCCCACCTAAATTAGTGAGGGCAATCTGCTTTACTAGTCTACCAATTCAAATGCTAGTCTCACTCCAAAGACCCGCACATACAGACCCAAAATAATGTTTGACCAAATATATGGGCACCTTATGGCCTTGTAAAATTGACACATAAAATTAACCATTACACCATCCTTTCTTAAAAAGCAACTTTCCACATCATTCTCTATCATCCTACAGTACTTAAGTTTGTTTCAGAGCACTTTTCACCATTGACATATTATGTATCTCAGTTTTTACTATTTGACTCCACTCACTGGCATGTAAGTTCCAGGGAGGCAGGGACTTTATATATGTTGTTCACTGCTGAATCTCCAGCAGCTATTAGAGTGTTTGGCATGTAGAAGCTGCTCACTAAATATTTGTTCAATAAATGAATGGTTGAAATTGAGCAAGAGTGAGTATGACCACTTAAAGTACTTGATCTGTGAACTGCCACTTTGTGTCCTTTGCCTGTTTTTACACTGAATTTTTTCTTTTTCTTGTTGATTCTTATATGAGTCCTCTAGAGCAAGTGGATATTAACCCTTTGTTACATGTATTTTGTCCTTTCTGTCACTTACCTTTTTATTTTATTTATACCTTTGGCCATGGGATCTAATTGCCACCATCCATTGCATCATCAAAAAAAG
>NW_011478950.1:412-1529 GCF_000754665.1 Bison bison bison | reverse complement strand
CCATATATGGTAACACTGTCGACTTAGTTGCTCATTCAGAAACTAGGAGTCCACCTTAACACCACTCTCACTTCCTACATTCAATCCACTGTTAAGTCCCATCAGTTTCCCTCTCTAGAATATATCTCAAAAATATCTATAGTTGACCTCACTATTCACAAATTTCATATTTGTGGATTTACCTACTTGCTAAAGTGCATTTGTAACCTCTAAATTAATATGAGCATCTGTGCTTGTTGTTCTTCGTCACTCAGTCGTGTCTGACTCTTTGCAATCCCATGGACTACAGCCCACCAGTTTCCTCTGTCCATGGGATTCTCCAGGCAAGGATACTGGAGTGGGTTGCCATTCGCTTCTCCAGGGATCTTCACAACCCAGGGATCAAACCCAGGTCTCCTGCATTGCAGGCAGATTCTTTACTGTCTGAACCATCAGGGAAGCCCTAATATGAGCACAGAACAGTGAAAAATGTAATTCAATCAATGTGCACTTTCCCAGCTGAGGTCAAACAAGGTGATGCCTTCTTTTTTAGTTCTCAATCTGTAGGCAAATGTCCTTTTCATGGTTTATTTTAGTGCCACACTTTCACATTTTTTTTTTTTTTGCTAACAATTTCTGTTTGAAATGGCCCCCAAGTGCAGTGCTCAAGTGCTTTCTAGTGTTGCTAAGTGCAAGAAGGCTGTGATGTGCCTTTCAGAGAAAATACAGAGTTTTGTAACTGTTGTTCTGACATGAACTATAGTGCTATTGGCCATGAAGTCAATGTGAATGAGTCAGTAATATGTATTAAACAAGGTCTTCTTAAACAAAGCACACATGAAATTATGGATTCATCAGTTGACGAAAATGCTATCACCAAAGGTTTGCTGGAACCTAACCATGTTTTATTTCCTTTAGGAACAACAGTTCCATCTTTACTGATGCAGCATTCATAGCAACTTTATAGACTATAACTATTATGAATAATGGGAATCACCTGTACTTTACTCAGTTTCCACAGCCTTTACCCAGGACCAAGCCATCATGCTACCATCTCTTGTCTAAGCTGATGAAGTATCTCCTAGAGTGATATTCTTACTTCTACTTTTGCCTCACTAGAGCCCATTATCCATAAAAC
>NW_011478950.1:0-312 GCF_000754665.1 Bison bison bison | reverse complement strand
CACAAAACCATGGTAAAGGAGACTTCTGGTTGCACCTATAATTCATGACTGAAAATTCTGCTGTTCCTCAGAGGTTTGGATACCCTCAGGTCCCAGAGGACGATGAGATACTTTATTTGCTGCTTTTGTTAAGCTGCCTTTTAGCCAGCACAGTGCTCACAGCTCCTGACCCCTAGAAGTCCCTCCTCTCTCTTACTCGTCTTCCTATTTTACCCCCTCTCTCATTTCATACTGAAGTTGTGTCTTGTGTTCAAGGTTGTCAGTTCCATTTTTATCTCCTTGCTGTTTATGTTTTGTGGAAGGGAAATTTTT
>NW_011478949.1:13587-14526 GCF_000754665.1 Bison bison bison | reverse complement strand
CTAAGTTTGTTTCTAAAGCCTAACTTTGTAATCAACCTTTGGATAAAAATCAGATGCTCCATTATATACAGCCTTAATGCAAGGCTACAGTCAATTAACAGACTAAGTCAGACAACCTAGTTGTATACCTAATAAAATTTCTTAAATTCTTAGTCATGACCTTATTGTTACTCCTAACTATATTGTTTTCTCTGTGCTTCCCAGGTAGTGCTAATCATAAAGAATCTGCCTGACAATGCATAAGATGCAAGAGACTTGGGTTACATCTCTGGGTGAGGAAGATCTCCTGGAGAAGGAAATAGCAACCCACTGCAGTATTCTTGCCTGTAAAATTGCATGGACAGAGGAACCCAGTGGGTTACAGTTCAGAGGGTTACAGAGTCAGACATGAGTAAGCATGCATGCTTTTTGGCTTTTTATGTTATTTGTGTATTTCTAGTTTCAGAAAGTTATTTCTTACATTAGCCCATGTGTGACTGAACCTCTAATAAAATGATGACATATAGTTCTATATGATATCAGTGATTATAATAATGTACCTTTAGATATGAGAGAGGAAATAAGAAGAAATATTTTCTCTGACTATAAGACTGCCAGTAAAGTGTATTGTCCAGGACTCTTGCTACTTTCATGGACCAAACCAGGGGCAGCATACTGAGTGAACTATCACAAAAATCTTGGCCAGGCCTGGAGCAAAATGCACATGAGATGCCCCAAATCCATGGTTCAACTTGTGGCCATGAAGGAATTCTGCCAGCTGGAAACTGGCCCTTGTCATCTGCATCTACAAAGATCACATTGGTAGCCACTTCATGTGCTGGCCTTCAACACCCCCTGAAAGGTACAGCATGGAAATCAGAAAGGCACTCTGTGCTCTTAGGAAAACTGGCAGGGTAGGCCTTCAAATATTTACAGGTTTTCATTTAAACATTTTTATGA
>NW_011478949.1:8400-10340 GCF_000754665.1 Bison bison bison | reverse complement strand
ACTAGCAGTAAATGTAAAGAGACATCAACATTTTGAAAAAAAATTGTGAATTCATGTCATTCCCCCTTTCTAAAATCAAATATATGTAACCTCCCTATTGCCTATTTGGAGCAGTTTCTGGAACTACCTGTGGTGCTGTCTCCTGGACCTTGTTCCAAATAAAACTTAACTCATAACTTAGGTTGTGTGTTTGTTTTCCAGTCAATGCTTTGTACAAGAAGGGGCAAAATTTTCCTTGTTATTGTGACAAAAGGAATTAATACTTATTCATTTTTCCTTGCAAAACTTTCTAACTGTATATATAGATATAACCTATTATAAACTGCATTTCCCATTAGTGTCTATATGTGACATAGATATATTTCCTTATTTAAAAGGGAATTGAAAATGCATGCTTCACTAAATAACTAAAAATCTACATACCGGATATCTTAACATGTTCTGATACCACTTCAGAGGTGTAAGTACCTTAGGAAAAAAAGACATTAGAATACATTTGTTTTAATTTAGTTACTTGAAACACAGGCTCACTGATACATTTCTGTGAATACTGATAACCTTAAAAATAAGAGCTGTATGAATGAAAGAATAAGGAAAACATTTTTCAAATGCTTCTTAATTGTGAGGCTCCAACTTGGAGACATCACACATATTTTTCATGTTTTCTTACAGATTCTGAGGCAAGTATCATCACCCTTACTTTTACAGAAAAGGTCATGGATAGTTAAAGCGGTTCATGAGCTTGACTGAGATTATAAATGTTGTAAATCTGTTTAATTCTCCAGCTTCTGCTCTTCTTTGCAAGAGGAAAATAAAACAAAATTAATGTGATGAACATTAATTGTATCCTTTTTTAAAATGTGGTATCACAAATAAAAAAGTAAAAGCATAAACACTGTCCATCCTACTAGAAACACAGGTTTCCAGGTCAAATATCATTCTTTTAAGGTTTAACAGAAAAATCTGCCTCAGATTTTTACTAATGCTTCTCCTCAGTTTGTATGAGTAAACAAGCTCATGGATTGTCATTTGAACTTGTGAAAGAAGGAAGAGTTTACCTCCTTTCTAAACATGTATTTGGTTTACCTCAGATCCAGGGATTCCTTCAGATACCTAGTACAGTATTTTATATTGATACAATAAAGGGATACTAGTATAGTATTTTATATGAATACAATAAACAATAACCTTAAGCATCTTTGATACTGCTTTAACTATTTTGTTCCCAAAACAATACTTTGAAGGCTGTGTATATCATTATTTCCCTTCTCCAGATGAGGAAATCAAAGTTCTAGAGAGAGAAAATGTTTTTCCCAAGGTCATGCCAAGTATAGGGGTGAGGAGAGCCTCAAACTTGATTTCCAGAAATTTCTTGCTTTCAATGGCATCACTGACTCAATGGACTTGAGTATGAGAAAACTCAGAAGGTTAGTGAAGGACAGGGAATTCTGTTATGCTGCAGTTCAAGGGCTTGCCAAGAATTGGACACAACTGAACAACATCCTTTCCATTGCTCTCACAAATCACTCGGTCATTGGGATTTCAATCAAGATAAATAAGGGAGATACATAGAGTGTGAAACATCTTAGAATCAGGAGTTTTCCGGGAGTTTTCCAGATGGAAAGGATCTTAAATAATGTTTTACCTGATTACCCATGTTTTACAGTCTGGGACAGTGCAAAGTTGTTCAGCCAAAGTTCATTTCTGCCCTACTGTGCAGTCCTCCTGACTAGTAGTTCATGGGAGATAAATTTTATAGCCATATAAGTAGAAGAAACTGAGTCAGAGAGGCCAGGCAGGAGTGTTCTGGGGCAATGAAGGCTTGAGGTGACCCATCAGTGCTTAAACCAGTAAGCTGGTAGTGAGATCTGAAAAAGTGGAACTGAGAAACATCTTAAATGAAGAATAAACACATTATTATTTATGGACTCTAGGAAATT
>NW_011478949.1:4305-5310 GCF_000754665.1 Bison bison bison | reverse complement strand
TGAGTGTACTCAGAGGAAGTTTCTATCTGAAAGTCAAAAATGTCTGATCTAATAGATTTCTTGCAAGTATGAACTCAATTTATATCACTCACAGCATCTAAAACAACCAGTCATATTTCTGAAGACAAAAATATGTGATGTATAAATAAAAATTCTTGTATCATGAATTTTTAGCAACTGTGGGCAAATTTAAAATGGTATATTGTGATTAGTATGTATAGTCTTTCATTATGGGAAATAAAACATTTCAGAAGCAAAAAGAACTTCACTAGACTGTTTTTAAGTCAGTAAATTGACTGATCATACATTGCAGATACATTCAAGATTATAAGAAACTGTTATGCCTGAGCAAGTTATAATTTTGTAATAACCACTGTTATGCCTGAGCAAGTTACAATTTTGTAATGACCACTGCTTTCATTGAAGGTGTGGCCTCTTTTCCCTGTGATTACCCTCTGATTACCAGTATGACTGTCTATCCAAATAAGGGACAAAATCTATTTTCCTTAATCCAAATATGAAACATATTAGCCACCAAAGCAACAAAGTTTGTCACAATAACAACACTTTTACTACTGATCTGAAAGATGAGGTAAGAGACATATCACACACTACATCACACACTAAAACATATACTTTTAGTTTTACAAACTAAGGATATATTGCCCTGGCTTCTCTATTTTTATAGCAATAATTTAACCTTATTTAAACTAAGTGGACATAGTTGCAGGTCAGCATATATACACCCCAAGGTAACCACAAGGCAAAAACCTACTATAGATATACAAAAATTAAAGAAAAGAATAAAGCATACTACTAAAGAAAATCATCAAGCCACAAAGGGAGAAACAAAAGAATTTTTAAATGGCAAATGCATCTTGCTGCTGCTGCTAAGTCGCTTCAGTCGTGTCCGACTCTGTGCAACCCCATAGACGGCAGCCCACCAGGCTCCCCTGTCCTTGGGATTCTCCAGCCAAGAACACTGGAGTGGGTTGCCATTTCCTT
>NW_011478949.1:0-314 GCF_000754665.1 Bison bison bison | reverse complement strand
CAAGTTGGAAGTGGTTAAACAGGAGATGGCAAGAGTGAACATCAATATTTTAAGAATCAGTGAACTAAAATGGATGAGAATGGATGAATGTAATTCACATGACCATTAGACTACTACTGTGGGCAAGAACCCCTTAGAAGAAATGGAGTAGCCATCATAGTTGACAAAAGAGTCTTAAATGCAGTACTTTTGTGCAATCTCAAAAACAACAGAATGATCTCAGTTTGTTACCAGGGCAAACCATTCAATATCACAGTAATCCAAATCTATGCCCCAAACACTAATGCCAAAGAAGCTGAAGCTGAATGGTTCTA
>NW_011478948.1:14825-15319 GCF_000754665.1 Bison bison bison | reverse complement strand
CATAGCTTTTCTTCCAAGCAGCAAGCGTCTTTTAATTTCATGGCTGCAGTCACCATCTGCAGTGATTTTGGAGCCCCGCAAAATAAAGTCTGTCTTGGTTTCCATTGTTTCCCCATTTACTTGCCATGAAGTGATGGGACTGGGTGTCATGATCTTAGTTTTTTGAATGTTGAGCTTTAAGCCAGCTTTTCACTCTCCTCTCACTTTCATCAAGAGGCTCTTTAGTTCTTCTTCACCTTCTGCCATAAGAGTGGTGTAATCTGCATTTGAGGTTATTGATATTTTCCTGGCAAACTTGATTCCAGCTTGTTCTTCATTCAGCCCGGCATTTCACATTATATACTCTGCCTATAAGCTAAATAAGCAGGGTGACAATATATAACCTTGACGTACTCCTTTCCCAATTTGGAACCAGTCTGTTTTTCCATGTCCAGTTGTAACTGTTGCTTCTTGATCTGTACACAGGTTTCTCAGGAGGCAGGTAAGGTGGTCTG
>NW_011478948.1:9372-11954 GCF_000754665.1 Bison bison bison | reverse complement strand
AAAGGAAATCAACCCTGAATATTCATTGGAAGGACTGATGCTGAAGTTGCAGCTCCAATACTTTGGCTCCCTGATATGAAGAGCTGACTCTTTGGAAAATACCCTGATGCTGGTAAAGATAGAAGGCAAAAAGTAGAAGTGAGTGGCAGAGGGTGCAATATTCAGATAGCATCACCAACTCAATAGACATGAATTTGAGCAAACTCCAGGAGACAGTGAAGGACAGGGAAGCTTGGCGTGCTGTAGTCCATGTGGTTGCAAAGAGTTGGACACGACTTAGTGACTAAGCAGCAACAGCAACAACTATTGTACTCTGATACTGTTACAAAAGAGCTTCATCTTCAAGAAGATGCAGTAGAAGGCTACAGAAGCAGTTACAAC
The DNA here is from genome assembly GCF_000754665.1 of Bison bison bison. Taxonomy (NCBI): domain Eukaryota; kingdom Metazoa; phylum Chordata; class Mammalia; order Artiodactyla; family Bovidae; genus Bison; species Bison bison. Next base: position 11,573 of record NW_011478948.1, on the reverse strand, counting down.
ATCAGGATAATGGCTATCGGAAGATTCCAGGATTGTAGCCCATACCAACTAAAACAAGGCACTGTCATGCCCTTGAAGCCCTTAGATCAGGAATCCAGAGATTTTAACTCCCTGACAGGCAGAGTTGATGGCCCCATTTAGCTCTGAAGCAGCTATAGAAGACAGACCATCCTCCGTCTGCTTCCAATAAGATTATGGGAGTAAAATCTCTGAGGGGGAATGAGATAGGAAGAGGGAAATGGCACAAACGCTAAAAGAATGACATAGCCCAAGAACATGACATAAACTGGTTAGAATAAGCTACATCCAAGATGGTGGATGAGTCAGCTTCCTCTAGACCTTGAGCCTTAGTACATGTTCATTGTAACACGTCAGCAAGATAAATGAGGTACCCACAAGCACCATGACAGTTCCAAGACCAACCATAAAATGTCAAAAAGTGAGTGGTGACCTAATTCCTGGAAAAGCCAACCCCTCCTATCTCGCAGGTGCCTGTCAGTGCATGTGTATTCAGTTACTCAGTCATGTTCAACTCTCCGCCACCCCATGGACTGTAGCCCACCAGGCTTCTCTGTCCATGGACATTTCCAGGCAGGAATACTGGAGTTGGTGGCTATTTTTTCCTCCAGGGGATCTGTCATAGACTATCAAATAAAACTCAGGATCATCAACTAAGAATTGGGAGATCCAAGAACCAGGAGAGACTCACCAAAATTTGCCTGGACTCTCCAGGGAGATGGACAGGCACAAGAGACTTCTGTTGGTCCCAAGTTTCTAGATCCTTACAGAGTGTAAAAAGAGGGGTCTGATCTGGCCCCCCTCTTTGGTTGTCAAAACTGTCAACTGGAAAAAAAAAGCACAAGGTGAAAGCTGTGAGTTCAGTTTTATTTGGGGACCTACTGAAGACTATAGCCGGGAGATACCCTCAGGCTTAGTAATGCTTCAAATGGAGTCACAAAACTCAGACAAGCTATAATACCAATAGTTATGGCTTATTATAGCAAAATAATAGTTAAAAGTGGCACATACAGCAGAGTTCAGGAAAGACCAGGCACAAAATTCCAGTTGTCTGCTTCAGTGGATTTGTGCGAACAATGCTTAGTTCCCCCAGCAAGGAAGTGTGACAACATGCGTAAAGTATTGCCAACCAGGAAAATTCACCTGGACCTTGGTGTCCAGGATATTTGTTGGGAGTAGGTCACATACACATGTCTCATAGCATGCATGACTGACCTGAGTCTCCATCCCTTCCATAGGTTATGCTTATACCATGTGACCCAAGGCCTCCACCATTAGCATATTGTTAGCATGGATTATCTGGTGTGGCCTAACACCCCTATGTAAACAAAGACACTCTTATCAGATAGTATATTCTAAGGTCTTAGAGATCACTACCTAGGAAAAGGGGAGGGCCAAATTTCTTTGGAGTTTGTGAGTATGGACAAACCAGCCTCGCTAAGTGAATCCTATACTGTATACTTATCAAATGTTTAAGATGAAACAAGGGTAATTTTGACCTTCCCAGTGGTGCAACAGTAAATAATCTGCCTGCCAATGAAGGAGACACAGGAGTCACAGGTTTGATCCCTGGGTAGGGAAGATCCTCTGGAGGAGGAAATGGAAACACACTCCAGTATTCTTGCCTGAAAAATCTCATGGACAGTGGAGCCTGGTGGGCTACAATCCATGGAGTGGCAAAAAGTTGGACATGACTGAGTGACTAAGCATGCACAAAAAGTACTTTTGCATAATTTCTTCAAGAAAATAGAAGACAGGGAACACTTCCCAAGTCATTTTATTAAGCCAGCATTATCTTAATACCAAAATGAGATAAGAACGGTACAGGGGAAGAAAACTATGACCTATCACTGTGTTCATGGGCCAATAGATTAAATATAGTTAAGATTTTAATTGTCCCCAAATAGATCTATAGACTTAATGCAATTTCAATAAAAACCCCAGCAAAAGTTTTTGTAGGTACAGATTAATTAATGATAAATTTAAGTTGAAAAGCAAAGGAACTAGAATAGCCAAAATAATTTTGATAAAGGACGAAATTGGAGGGAAAACATGGATTTTAAGAATTGCTGTAATAATTATTGAGTAATACTTTTGCCACCTGATGCAAAAAACTGACTCATTTGAAAAGACCCTGATGCTGGGAAAGATTGAAGGCAGGAGGAGAAGGGGACGGCAGAGGA
>NW_011478948.1:4254-5719 GCF_000754665.1 Bison bison bison | reverse complement strand
CAGTTAGTCAAAATAAACCATTTTGTACCATGAAAGTAAAGATACACATCTAAACCCTAACATAATTTGTACATAACTTAATGATGCTCTAGTTCCTATGGTGTAGGTGTGAGAATTCTCTTCATATCATCTCACAAAGGAGCACCTGTGCACGAGGACTGGCATCTCAAATATCTCAGCTAAGAGCAGAAGCAACAGCATGCCAGTGTTCCCCATTGTAGGGAGGAATCTTTGATTCCCACTGTGGGGAGAGTGTATCACCTGCCTGCCTCTGAAATAATTCCTGTCTTATGCCTGGTTTTAGATTTGGTTCAGTTATTCAGTCATATTATATCTTTATTCCACCTTTCAATGATTTCTTTTAATTTCTCATCTTCAGTGGAAATGCCCTTATATTTAGGACACATTAATTTCAAGCAATTCAATTATTTTAGTGAATTAAAACTTTAGAGCAGAATCTAGAATCTGAATATTTATTTAGAACACCAATATCATACAACTTATAGAAAGTTTGGTTTTATTAATTCTTAGGAAACCCCGCTCCCCTTCAAAGGGAAGAGAGCATTATCCCCAATATGGAGCTGACAAGTTCATCAAGATGAAAAACTAGTTTCTTTTCCCCGAAAAAGGAGAGAAAAAGCCCTGTAGAATATTTTTTGAACACAAAAGGCACGGAAGATGTAAGTGAGACTAATTCCTTGTCATAGAAGTAACATCTAGAGACAAGGGTGGCCGAGGACAGCTAGAACCAGTGGGGGAAAATATTTTATTCTGGTTTCCTACTCATAGTCCTCTAGATCCTGGCTGAGGAGCCAAAACCAGATGAACGTGAGGATGAGATAATGAACCTAACTAGGATAGTGAACCACTCCAGGGACTTTGATACTGAGATACTGAAATACTTCTCTAGTCCAGTATCTGAAGCCACAGCAACATTAATAATCACAGCAAAAACCTCTCTTTGCTTCATTCTTCCTGGATGGCTGGATCTAGACTAGAATTGGAGGATTCTGGGTGGATCAGTTATAGAAGGGTGTAATCTTGGTGGTCTGGGACATAACAGGTTACTGGTTAGGGTACTGCAATAAGAACAGCAGACATCAGATCCTATCAGTTTAGGACCTCTCCTCCATACAAACAAGAATGGCATCTTGAGCATTTAAACTGGATTCACTGGCACTATAACTCAAGGATTCACAATTGTGAGAGGGAATTTCTGCTTCTAACAGGTACCAACACAGGAAAGGGGATCCACCCTGCCTGGCTGGTATGGCTGCTGTTCCAATGGCTCACTCTGTCTCAAACTCTCCCTTGTTGTTATGTCTTGCATCTACTTCAAAGGTATACAGGAGGGTTAAATGAAATCACTCATGTAAATAATGCTTCACAAACATTTTATCTATTTAAATAATAGTTTTGTTATGTGTTGTTATTGTTCCAGTCGCTTAGTCGTATCCAACTCTTT
>NW_011478948.1:0-317 GCF_000754665.1 Bison bison bison | reverse complement strand
ACTCCTTCATTGGTTTCTTCTCTTGAGTCAGATGGATTAGGATTCAGTTTCCCTGGTAACCAACACCAGTGTTTCTCCTCTGGTCTCAGAAAGAGAGAGAGAAGGAGAGAAGAGTTTTCCATCTGTCCTGGTCCTTCCAGCTGGGGTGTTGCCTGAGCTGAGTGCACCACTGAGGATGAGCAGAAGAATGTTGCCAAGACAACAGGATCCCACAACCCTGTCCAGCACTGAGGCTACTCCTTCCCCCTCTCTGCATGCTTGGATCTCACTTGAGAATGGGAAATATGCTTTGGCCAAGAGAGAAGGGACAGGTGTAT
>NW_011478947.1:20014-20972 GCF_000754665.1 Bison bison bison | reverse complement strand
AACTAGTCCATCCTAAAGGAAATCAGTCCTGAATATTCACTGGAAGGACTGATGTTGAAGCTGAAACTCCAATACTTTGGCCACTTGATGCGAAGAGCTGACTCATTTGAAAAGACCCTGATGCTGGGAAAGATTGAAGGCGGGAGGAGAAGGGGACAACAGAGGATGAGATGGCTGGATGGCATCACCGACTCAATGGGCATGAGTTTGAGTAAATTTCAGGAGTTGGTGATGGACAGGGAGGCTGGGTGTGCTGCAGTCCACGGGGTTGCAAAGAGTTGGACACGACTGAGAAACTGAACTGAACTGAACTCTAGCAATTCTGAACAATGTTTCAGATACTCTTCCTAGCTAGAACTGATTACTCCTACCCTCTGCCCGCCCCACCCTTCCCTTGTGCCACGCCCATCACTGAGGGATTTGAAGAACCTTGGGTGCAGGCTTCGGCACCAGTAGACATTTCAAAATTCTTAATCAACAACTAGCTGCTCTGATAAATTAAGCTATCCTAATATGCTAATGAGAGGCTATAGGACTTCCTACCCCCCTACCTCCAGCACAGTCATTAAGAACCCACCCTACATTTCCAAATAATTAAGAGGTCCCTTGAAGATGACACTCTTCTTCTGTTGGTTAATGCAGAGCTTGTATTTCCAACTACTTAGAATTGCAAAGGCAGTGTCTGTTACAAACTGAATGTTTGTGTCCCCCTAAATTCATATATTGTCACCCTGCTTATTTAACTTATATGCAGAGTACATTATGAGAAACACTGGACTGGAAGAAACACAGGCTGGAATCAAGATTGCCGGGAGAAATATCAGTAACCTCGATATGCAGATGACACCACCCTTATGGCAGAAAGTGAAGAGGAACGAAAAAGCCCCTTGATGAAAGTGAAAGTGGAGAGTGAAAAAGTTGGCTTAAAGCTCAACATTCAGAAAACGAAGATCATGGC
>NW_011478947.1:13318-17057 GCF_000754665.1 Bison bison bison | reverse complement strand
TTTTTTTTTGGTCTCCAGAATGAGGATGGTGAAATTAACTGCCTCATGTAGCTGATAGGAAGAAGAAATCAGTTAACGTACATAAAGGACTTAAGATCTTGGATCATAATAAGCATTACTGAAGTGTTTGCACATTTTGTACCCTCAAGGCTAAAGGTGACCTCTTCAAAACATGCCAGGAACTGAACTACGTGGTGCAAGATATTGCCTATTTGTAATGTCCACATGGCCTTACTCTTAAAATATCTTGCAGCCAATTACAGGTGCAATTTCTGGGCTTGAGAACCAGGCAGCACAAAACTCTGCAATGAATTTAGGCTTTAGCGTCAAACAGACTTAGGGATGTAGTAAGAACTCAGGCTCCACTCACTAGCTATGTGCCCTTGAGCAACTTACTTAACCTCTTAGAGCTCAGTTCCCTCATCTGTAATTAGGGGTATAATACATACTAAATAAGCTTATTGACAGGATTAAATGTGCTAGTATGTTTGAAGCACTTGGCATAGAGCCTGGTACAGAGTTAATGCTCATTAGGTGTTAGTTGTTTTTAGCCCAAGGTTGCTGTGAGAATTAAATGAGATAATGATTACAAGATATCTAGCTTAGTGTCTGGCACACAAAAAGAACAAAGTAAATGACCCCTCTGTTTCTTTCTCCTCTTTTGGCTCGAAAGATCTGACGATTTTTGTATTGGCCAATCAGACTTGCATTCAAGGGACTGAACAAAGCTGGTGTAGTCAACCACCAAATATCAGAATCTACATGTTTATTAAGACAAAGGGCTGTCATGCAATAACCGAACCATGCTGTTATCAGTCTGCCATCCTTCCTGTTTCTCTAGGCAGCCTTTCCTGATGTCAACTCAACCAGTTAATCTCTCAGTCACTTGACATGTGGCTATATATACACACAAATATGTGTGCATGCATCCTGTACTGTAAGCATTTACAGTCGAGTTTATTTGAGCACACTATATGGTCTATGTGAAAAACTGAACTATGTTTAATTGAGGTCCTCACAAAGCAAGGAACAGAAAATAGCTCTTTGGAAAATATTTACCAACAATGAAAAGATGTACAGTGCTTTCTTGTACAGTGCTTTACAGTTGCCGTGTGCTTTCACATACATTACCTCCCAGAGGAAGGTACCATGGACATCATTATTATTATCATCATTATTATCATCATCATTATTAACATCATCATCATTATCATCATCATCATCATCATCATCATTATCATCATTTTTCTCTTTCAGAAAAAGAACTTGAACCTCAAAGAAGCTTATTGGCCTACTTACCAGAGGTCACTCAGCTTATCAGTGGTAGAAGAAGACTTGGAACTAGGGTCTTTACTCTGACCCTAAGCACTCTCACTATCATATATTAATTTTTTGGGAACCAGATATTTCATATCTATGATTCAAAATATTGAAATAACCATTGAGTGCCACACCACACCACTATTGTAAATTGGTGTAAAGAATGGGACCTTTTTATAAGTAGGGAAATGGAGGAGCCTATAATTACAGAATTGCATTAAAGAGACAGTGGTAGAACTGAGTTGAAACTCTTAGTCTAGCACCTGATCTTTCATCAAATATGGAGGAATACTATTGTCAGTTGTATCACTAATATTGAAGAAAATGAAATATTTCTTGCCCCCCTTCTCCTTTCCCATTCTCTCCCTCCTTCCCTTTCCCCCCTTTCTTTTTTCACCTCCCTTCTTGCATCCCTTCTTTTTTCTTCTCTCCTTCTCCCTCTCTCCTTTCCTCCCTGTCCCCATTTTCTTTCCTTCTTTCTTTCTCTATCTTTTTCTCCCTCTCTCTCAATTTCTCTCTTTCCTTCCTCCCTCCCTCCCTTCCTTTGGAAACTAGTTTATTTTCCAAGTAATTCTCACCATTTTTGAGTTGGTGAATCCAACGCTTCCTTAGTTCTTCGGTTGGGGAGAAGACATAGAGAGGCCCTTCATCATATACAACCTGGGGCAATGGACACACAGACTTCAGCAGTTAGGAGTTAGAAAAAAAATTAAGACCTTGAAGGAACTAATCTTAAGCTACAACTTTGTATAATGACAGTAGAATACAAAAAGGCAGGATCTTCAGTGAGCAGTGGGGCTGGTGTCATGTGAAGAATTCCTGAACAATTCATATCCAAGGATGTAGGATTAAGAAACTCTTAGCTTTGTGAGTTCTCCTAGGTCCTCCTGAATTGTGTTTCAATTTGTGTGTAAAATTAGTTCATAATCTTTGTGTTTATCCAATGAAAGATATTTTATGATCTTATTAAACTTTGTATAGAAGATAATTGAAGTAATGATTTATATAACAAATCTTGATTAGTACATATGAATTATAAACTTCATCAATATGAGGAAAATTTTAACTCATGGCTAATTTTCCCCCCAATGCCTAGTGGCATCCCCTAGCCAATATTAGCCAAAATAAACTAAGTTTGGAATTACAGACCTACTTCAAAAAGAGTGAAGTATATTAAGCATCATCATCAAATCAGTCAGTAGTTTTTGAACACTACACATGTACAAGACTTTGTGCTAGGTGTTATGGAGATGTACAAAACATATAAAACATGGTTTCAACCCTCACAGATTTAGTAGACGTCACGGTAGGTTCTAAAGTCAAATGTAAATTAATTTTGAATTATCTGCTATTTACCATTATCCACCAGGCCAGTCACAACATCAACTTAGTGAAAAACAATGGTAGCAAAAACTGTGTCTAAAACACCTCTCCCTTTACAGGTTTTGTAAACTTTGTTATAGTCAGGGACATGAACAAGATCCTTTTACATTTTTTCTTTTTGCTTGTTAGTCTTGCTGTGCTCATAAATCCATGACAGAAAGCCCCCTCCCCTGAGACTTTCCACTTCCTTTTCTGGCTTTCACTGTTGCAGAGACTGCTTTATTCACGGTATGAAGCCTACAGAGTTCTAAGGACATAAGCAAACCAAATCAGAGATTGACTGAATCTGAAGCTCTTGCTCTCTCTGATGGCTTACATTGCATCTGTCAAACAGATGTCTATGTGGCTCTTCAGTTATCCCAGACTTGAATAGAATTTAAGTTTATATGTAAATCTAATAAGGCTTCCCCACACTGAACTTCCTAATACTACTCCTTCCCTCCCCTTTTCTGTCTTTTCAACCCACATGACCACCATTAGATAGATAGGCAGAACCAGAAGGAAGTGAAATGCTCACTCAACAAACAGCATCTTTCTCAACACAGTTATCATAGACAAGACACACCATAATAGAATTAGTGCCATTATGGATTCTCTTTGAGGTGTAAAGAGTAAAAGAAACTATGTTTGACTGGGAAATAGAAAAGCAAACACCCTCAGCCTATGCCATCCCTAATGATTACATTACAGGTCCCCTTGTGAGCTGATGAGAGAAAATACCTCACCTGGAAGGGGTAAGGGAACCTTTCAATAATTGAGATCTGCTCAGTTTCACTGGACTCTTCTCCCCTTCTCTGCAATGACAGAAAAAATCATAGTTATTGGTTGATGCATTACTCTTTTCTGGATTTCCTTAGGTACTGGGAGTCTTTTGCAGTGGTTCCACAAGACTATCCTGCATGGACAATACTAATCCTTAGTGATGGCTTCCTATATTCCAGTGGGGACACATAGCCATAGGATCCAGCACACCCTCATTCAAAAAAATCTCAAATTACTGAGGAAAGGGAGGTTACTCAATAAATGATGCTGGGAC
>NW_011478947.1:9608-11437 GCF_000754665.1 Bison bison bison | reverse complement strand
ATCTTTTTTGACTACCAGATGGAGAGCAAATACTATAGAAGAGTGGTTGACTTTGTGTGCTTTTTTTAACTATAAAAAAATAAGGAAACAATTTCCAACTCTTGGATTTCATTCTCAACAATCATTTAATGAGTGCTCACCAACTTCGAAAATCCATGGTAAGATTTCCCTGATAGCTTCTTAGCACCTTTGAATTTTTGTTCCAGTATGACTTCCCAGTTCTGGGTTAGGAAATACTTTGCTGAGTTTGAAGTGTACTTAGGTCCCTTCCATCCTGCTCCACCCCCAACTCCAACCAAAAAGGATCTACATCCTCACCACGGCAGATTTAAGGCCAAGTCCTTAAAACTCAGGTTTCACAGCAGAGAAACTTACCCCGCGTTCAAAGTCATACTCATAGTAGGAAAGTTTTTGCACGGTTAAGAGAAAGAGGCGCTTCTTGAAATTTAAAGGTGATGTTTTCTTTTTCTGCTGGGATCGCTTCAGAAAGATGCTCTCCAGTATCACTGTAGCCATCGCTTCTTTCTGCAGCTCACTGGGTGCTATTGACAATGAAAGTTCTTGAGGACCCAGCACATTGATCCTCCTCATCCCTCCTGGTTCCCCCTCAGCCTAGCCACCTACTTTCAAATAGAATAGAAATGTTCAAAGCTAACAAAGAACCATCTTACCTTGACATCCTCCTTCCATAACCCTCATTTCTGCCAGTTTTCAGGTATAATGGATGCACACTGAATTGGGGTGATTGGTTCTACATCATGAGTTCATATAAACTGGGTTCTTGCATAAGTCAATGGAGTGCTCTGGATATCAATGACATGTACCGTGTGCTTGGTAATGTCTAGAAGCAACTCTACCCTAACCACCCTTTTACTAAATGTGCAGACTCTGTGAACAATAAAAAGTTTTGGTGCAGCTGTTGGCCCCAATATCCCCAGAAGGTATAATGCAGGTGCCAGAACTCCACTGAGGCAGATATTGGACTTTCAGTTCCCAGTTTCCTAGACAGTGAGTGTAATTTTTCATACCTTGTCCCACTGGGGTCTGTAACCAAGGGGTCTAATAAGGATATGGAGGCTGCACCTGCAGTTGTGGACATATACTAACTGCCACCCAACCGATTTTGCCCATCCTTTGTAGCTCTGGCTGAGCTTTGTTCTAAAATTGAAAAACAATTTTTGAGAGGCAGTTGTTTTGCTTGGTTTTTGTTTTTCCCTTCCTTTTTGCTTAGATTCATTCTTTCAGATAGGATCATCAACTCAGAGATGCCGTCTTTGATCATTTATGAAAAGTAACTTGTTTAGTCTCTCCAAACTTAACAATAATTCAGAAAGATTCAGTTTGGGTAACTGAAACATACAAAGGCAAAGAAAGTTACACAGTCATCCTTGGCTTTTTTTTAAAAATTCAAACAAAACACACAGTTATTCACTTAAATGCACTATCTTGTAATACTAATCCACAACTTTCATTAGAAAGATAAAGTGAAGACATAAATACTGACACAAAAACAGAGCACTAAAAAATTCTGAAAAAAAATCGCCAAATGATCAGCCCCTTCCCCATCCAGTTTTGTTGGAGGTAAGCTCTTTTCCTGAAGGGGATAGATTTTGTTTTGTTTTAACTAAATTCCTTATGCTTTTGGTGGCAGAATAAAGTCAGTAGTTTTTTCCTACTTGACAAGCATAAGTTACTTCTCACACGAGGAAAGCAAGGGAATGGTTTGTATCGAAGTCTGAGGCTATCCACACCATTATTTTGCTCTTTCTTGTGGTGTAGACAGTTCTATTATTGTACTAAGGAGACAAAAATAGATTACAGGAACACCA
>NW_011478947.1:4050-6717 GCF_000754665.1 Bison bison bison | reverse complement strand
ATTGTTAAAGGGATAAAAGCATAGAGTTTAGGCGGAATACCAACTGTTTGTTCTAGGGTTGTTATTGCTTACTCTGCATATAAAACTTTGTTTGAATGTACTTTCTTTTATATTATGAAATATTGCAAATAGGCAGAAAGAAAAGAGAATAACATTACACTCATTTTGGCAGAAAGAAAAGAGAATAACATTACACTCATTTGCTCACCATTAGCTTAATAGAATCCTAACATTGTGCCCCTTTGTTTCTGTTTTTTTTTTAAGAACTAGAATACTATCCATACAGTCAAAACTCCCTTGTGTGCTCGTCCACAGTTTTAGTCCCCTCCCTCCCTACAGGCTACTAATATCTGGAATTTAGCAATTAGCATTCCTAGGCATGTTTTTATATTATTACTATGTAATAGGTAATAGTAGGTAATATTACTATTACTAATATTACTATTACTATGTAATAGGTAATAGTAGGTATTACTATGTAATAGGTAATACTAAGTAAGTATGCAAAAGAGATATTTAGCATTGGTTTACACGTTTCACATTTGAATTTATGTGTTACATACTCTTTAGCAACTTGCTTTTTTTCTCAATGTAACATTTTATGATTTTTTTTTTACCTTGGCAGCTCTAGTTCATACATTTTAATTCATTTTGATATGTATCAAGTATTCTATTTGATGAATACATCACATTTATCCATTCTCCTATTGATGGATACTTAGGTTATTTGTTTTCAATTATAAAGAATGCTACCATGAACATTCTTGTACCTGTGGTCATAGTTTTCCACTCTCAGAATGAATCCTCAGTTACTAAGCCAAAGTGGCAAACCCAGTCCAGCTTGTGTGTTGGACTATGCACTTCATGTAATCCCTTGTTCTTTTTTTAGTTCAATCTTCCTGAGCGTTTTCTATGAAATTTGGTAGAATTATCAGTGGCCTCTAAGTAGAGTAGAGTATATCTGATAGGCCTACTAAAAATCTCTTCTCAGGTCCAAGAAGCATCTCTCAGGTTTTGATTGAGATTTTGATTGAGAATTTCCCCATCTTGGAACCAGAAGAGAAGTTGTCATTAAAATATCATACCCATAGCAACAAAGAGCCATAATTACTCTTATTAAGTCCTCAAGAAGGTCTGTTCAGGTCCCAGTGAAAGCTAATTATTTGATGATATTTCAGGGTCATTGCTACAGGTGACCAAATTTTTGATGAAGACTTCCAGCAAAATCAGTTTTCTGGCTGCTGGCTAACCTAGGAAATTCTCATCTACTGCAATCGTTTCTAAGAGGTCTCAGCACTCTGGTTCTTCTTCAGCATTTCATGTTGTTAACATTGTACAATTTTCTTCTATGGTTTTGGACACTTCTGGGTCTCTGTCAGCTCTTCTGCCCTGCACTAGACACAATAGATTCCGGCCAAGTGATGAAAGGAGAGCCAGATAACCAATCTGCAAGTTTACCTTGAGCAACAGGTTGGTGGTGATCCTTTCAGCATTGCTCCTTTGCCCTGAGGGTGACTGCTAGCATGTCCGTCTTTCACTCTGGATTTGTGTGACCCTTTGGCCTTCTTTTTCAATTTAGCTTTTGTTTTCCCTGGTTTAAATATATTATTTTTCCCTCAATATCACAGTAAAACAAGTTCATTATAGAAAACGTTTTAAGTACAGGGATATTAAAAAGGAAACACCAGTTACAAGCTCATTATCCAGACACATTAATCTTTAGGCATGTTTCCTTCCATTGTTTTTCTCTGTGTTTTTCTGACTATATTTGAGATCATATTGCACCTAATATTTATAGTTTGCTTATTTTTCTTATCCTTATACTTAGATACTTATTACCTAAGCAGCAGCAGCAGCAGCATTACCTAAGTATCCATCCATCCATCCATTCACCCAACATATGTTGTCCACAAAATATCTAAAGTTCTTGTTTAACATTATTCCAGATGTTTTCCCATGTTGTTAGGATCTCTATATAAACATCATATGCTGAGTCAAAAAGTTTGTGCCTTTTACATTTTGAAATATATTGACAAAATAGTTTCCAGAAACACTGTAACTGATTTCCACTCCAAATAGCAGTTTTGGAGAACCTGTTTTTCCATACTTTTGTCTCTTTTCTGCTCCACTTCTAATCAGTTTCTTTTTATTCTGTTTCTATTACAGATAAATTGTAGGAAGGAGTTCATAGACTATAATTCATTTTCATTTTGGGGATGCAGGGCAGCCAGAATAGCTTCTCCTGGAAATTCAGCTAACTGATGTTACCCCTAGGGCATGTGGTAATTGCTCACAGAGAGGGAGGTGGAAAGCCTGGGATTAAGGCTTTTGCTTTTCAAATGCTCTCCCAACACCCTCAGCCAGTGCACATGAACCTCCAGAGAAACCGAAAGTCACACGTGGCCCATTTGTTTCAGGGTCCTCAGAGCATTTCTCTCTCCCCCTCCCCCTGATGGCTTCATTTGCATAACCCAGCAGTTTTGGAGTGAATTAGGTCAAGGTCTGTCTCAAACTTCTTACTGAGCACTGCCTCTCTGAAAATTCTACGTCACTCTTATTCCCAGGTCCTAGCCATCGGATATTGGCATGGCATCCACGGGCAAAAAGCAGCAGGCGTCTGATGACTCTTTGGAGAACATTCAGACTGGTTTTCAAAAGCCATGTCTT
>NW_011478947.1:418-1222 GCF_000754665.1 Bison bison bison | reverse complement strand
AAGCACAGCACAGCACAGGTGCTATATGTAGAAACAGATCATAAATCCCACTAGACATCTGTCAGAATTTTTAAGGGAACAAGACATTTTTCAAAAGTATTTGTAGGCTAGTTGACTAGTTAATCCTCAGATCCACACAAGATAAAGGGGCAGCCAGTATTGCACGATGTATTTTATTGACAATTTCTATCCTTTCACTAGTCACCTCTGAATAGCTGCTCCAGGGGTCTGCCTGAGGGTTGGTCACAGACACTCACTTTCCCTCACTCTGCCCATGCACATTCCCCTCACACACTTGTCCAGGTGACAGAAGGAGTGCACCCAAAACAGTGCCAATGTCTAGATGTAGGTAAGTGAACAAGTCACATACACTGTGAGGCCAGGCTACATCTAGGAGTCCTGTGTTCAATTCTGAGTTCCTCATCTTAAGGGAAATCAATGAGCAGGATAATGTTCAAACCAGAGACCAGGATTGGTGAAGGAATCTAAACCAAAGCTATGCCACATGAGGTGTGATAGAAAGAACTAAAGTCCATTAGACTAAGAGGGGCCATGTCCATGGTCTTCATATTTCCATGTTGCTAATGTCAGAAATCTCTAGAAACACCTTGAAGGCCAGTAACACTGCATAAGAGCCTGAGGAGAAGAAGGAAATGCTCTGAGCCTATAGACTGGCTGTTGGGCAAAGAAACTTTTGGGAAATGTTGGTAGGCAGTGGTAATGTTTTTATCTCATTCCCAGACACTGTTCAACAAAATAGAGCTGATCAGAGAGTCAGCTCTAGACTCATGGGTGTTCCTGGAG
>NW_011478947.1:0-318 GCF_000754665.1 Bison bison bison | reverse complement strand
GGACGTGAGTCTGGGTGAATTCCGGGAGTTGGTGATGGACAGGGAGGCCTTGTGTGCTGCAATTCATGGGGTCGCAAAGAGTCGGACACGACTGAGCGACTGAACTGAACTGAACTTAACTGAGGCGCCATATGTGGGGCTTCCCTGGTAGCTTAGCTAGTAAAGAATCTGCCTGCAATGCAAGAGACCTGTGTTCGATCCCTGGGTTGGGAAGATTGCCTGGAGGAGGGCATGGCAACCCACTACAGTATCCTTGCCTGGAGAATCCCCATGGACAGAGGAGCCTGGTGGGCTACAGTCCGTGTGGTTGCAAAGAGT
>NW_011478946.1:8728-9815 GCF_000754665.1 Bison bison bison | reverse complement strand
CTCGGGAAGGTCCCCTGGAGGAGGGCACGGCACCCCACTCCAGTATTCTTCCCTGGAGAGTCCCATGGACAGAGGAGCCTGGCGGGCTACAGTCCATAGGGTTGCAAAGAGTTGGACATGACTGAGTGACTAACACAGCACACAGCACAGAATTCACATTTCATACAATTCACCCATTTAAAGTGAATAATTCAGTGGTTTTTCATACATTGAGAGCTGTGCAACCATCCCCATAATTAATTTTAGAACACTGTTATCACCCCAGAAAGAAACTGTGGGCCCTCTAGCTATCAACCCTCTCTGCTCCCCAACCCCTTCTGTCCCCAGCCCTACACAGCCATGGATCTACTTTTGGTAGCTTTTCCTGTTCTGAACATTTTGTGTACATGGAATCATGTAATATGTGGCCTATTGTGACTGGATGCTTTCACTTAGCATAATGTTTTCAAGATTCATCCACGTTTTAGCATATGACAGCATTTCATTCCTTTTTATGACCAAATAGTGTTCCAGTTTATGGATAGACCACATTTGATTTATCCGCTCATCAGTTGATTAACATTTGAGTTGTTTCTACTTTGGCTATTGTAAATAATACTGCTATGAACATAAGTGTACAAGTTTTTGTGTGGACATATGTTTTCATTTCTCTTCATTGTGCACCTAGGAGTGGAATTGCCAGGTCAAATATAGAAAGTTGTTTCTTATGCTGAGCCAAAATCTGTTTCTTCATAATTTCCACTCTTGATCCTGGTCCAGCCTTCTGGAGAAAGCTGACCAAGCTTTCCTTTCTTACACATGACATCTCCTCAAATCGTTCATCATTGTGCTCATGTTCATCTTCAACTTTCCCAGACTGAATTTTCTTTGTTCTTTTGATCAGACCACTGTAAAAATGAGACTTCACAGAAATGCAAAATGATAGCCTTGAAGCTGTCACATTGTCTGTTATGATGTACAAAACAGCTCTCTTTTGTTCCAAATCTCAGACTGTCCCATCAACCATAAGGAACTAGTGGCCGACAACTTTGCTTTGCCAAGACAGGTGACAAAGAATTATTTCTAGGTAGGAAGTTTTTTTTTTTTT
>NW_011478946.1:4256-5215 GCF_000754665.1 Bison bison bison | reverse complement strand
ATTCCTTAAGTGGCCCTTATATTTATAGTTTGGTTGCTGAGGTTTGCCCCCACTATACTGTATGCTGAACTTCTGCCTAAAAATAGATCCTCCTTCACTCAGAAGATTAACTGGTACATCCATTACTGTTACCCACACATGTGGATGGACTCAGCAATAGTGTTTCCAATGCTATGACCCTAGCACAGCTGGTAGGTCTTTCTTCATTTGCAAGAGACATGTGATTTTGGACAAGAAGGACCTTATGCCTGCTTCCCCATTTCTCCTTCCCGATCCTGGAGTTTGATTTCCTGAATTTTATCTTCATAGCCCCATGAGAAAACCTAGAAGAGAGACAATTTTAAACTGTATTCAGCCTTTATATAAACTATGTTCAGTCTATTTATACTGTAGTGTAAATAAAGACTCTAATTGGTATGATCAGTTTGGAAAACTGTCGCGCATTGTCCAGTAAAGTTGAAGGTATGCATGCCTATGAGCCAGCAGTTCTGTTTCCAGGTTTGCACCCTATTCAAGGGCGGGCACATGTGCGCAAGGAGATAGGTATACTGATGTTCAAGCTGTGTGTTTTCAGTAGTCCAAAACTGAAAAAGACACTAATGTCCACCAGCAGTAAACACAGCCAATGGACTACTAGACAGCAATGGGAATGAACAAACCATAGCTACATGTGACAACATGGAAGAACGTTAGAAACATGATGTTGAGTAAAAGAAGCCAGATGCAGTAAAAATGTAATTATGAATCCATTTATATAAAATTGGAAAGAAGGCAACACTAAGCTCTAAAATTTGTAAACACATAACTTCCTAAAAAGTAGTAGTCCTCAAATAGGGGTGATCATGCCTCCCTGCCTGCAGGGGACATTTTCAGTGTCTAGAGATACTTTGGCTTGTCACAACTGCAGGAAGGAGATAATACTTTCATTTGGTGGGTAGATGCCTGGGATGCTGCTAAAC
>NW_011478946.1:0-319 GCF_000754665.1 Bison bison bison | reverse complement strand
GAACCCTAAAAGGTTCCCTTGCATCCCCTTCCCAGTGAGTACCACCTCCCCATCTTGGAAATCATGATTCTGGCTGCTATTGCCAGAGATCACATTTCCCTATTTAAGTTCAACATGTGAATTTCAACTTCTGAATAGATAAATGGAATCTTACAGTATGTTCTCTTTTTCAGTCTGATTTCTCTCTCTGAACACAGCATTTGTGAGAATAATCCATGTTGTTGTGTCCAACAGTAGCATTTTCCTGTCATTGCTGAGCAGTATGTATTCCCTTATATGGAGAGACCAAGGTTGGTTCATCACGCACCAGTTGATGGAC
>NW_011478945.1:10036-10879 GCF_000754665.1 Bison bison bison | reverse complement strand
CATTCCAGGATGTCTGGCTATAGGTGAGTGGTCACATCATAGTTGGTTATCTGGGTCATTAAGATCTTTTTTGTATGGTTCTTCTGTGTAGTCTTGCCACCTCTTCTTAATATCTTCTGCTTCTGTTAGGTCCCTACTGTTTCTGTCCTTTCCTGTGCCCATCTTTGCATGAAATGTACCATTGGTTCTCTAATTTTCTTGAAGAGATCTCTAATCTTTCCCATTCTATTTTTTTCCTCTATATCTTTGCACTGGTCACTTAGGAAGACTTTCTTATCTCTCCTTGCTATTCTTTGGAACACTGCATTCAGATGGGTATATCTTTCCTTTCTCACTTGCCTTTTAGCTTCTCTCCTTTCCTAGCTAAATGTAAGGCCTCCTCAGAAAACTCTTTTTGCCTTTTTGAATTTGTTTTTCTTGGGGATGGACTTGATCACCATCTCCTGTAAAATGTCACAAATCTCTGCCCATCATTCTACTTTCACTCTGTGTATCAAATCTAATGCCTTGAATCTATTTGTCACTTCCACTGTATAATTGCTGGAGTCCAACTCCAGCAACCAGGGATTCAACCTGAAGAGGTGAACGGTGTCAGCGATGGGACAGCCTCTCATTTTTCTTTTGGACTGCCTGTTTATTTTAAGTTTAAGATTCTCTTTTATACTTTTACAAAAACATTAGGCCAGAGGTTTGACATTTTCAGTTCCCCCTCTCCCAGATTTATTATCTCCATAAATCATTGTTGCTCTTCAAACAGAGTTCCTGCTTCAGTGATTCTCTTGGAATCAACCTTTTCATCTATTATCTACCTCTTCTAATGTGTCCTGTAGTTAATTTGTGATT
>NW_011478945.1:9413-9936 GCF_000754665.1 Bison bison bison | reverse complement strand
TTGACACACTCCTTTCCCAATTTGGAACCAGTCTGTTGTTCCATGTCTGGTTCTAACTGTTGCTTCTTGACCTGCACAGATTGTTCAGGAGGAAAGTAAGGTGGTCTGGTATTCCCACCTCTTTAATAATTTTGTATTGTTTGTTGTGATCCACAAAATGAAAGGCTTTGCATAGTCAATGAAGTAGAAGTTAGGGTTCTTCTGGAACTCTCTTGCTGTATCTATGATCCAACAGATGTTGGAAATTTGATCTATGGCTCCTCTGCCTTTTCTAAATCCAGCTTGAACATCTGAAACTTCTGAGTACACGTTGAAGCGTTGCTTGGAGAATTTTGAGCATTACTTTGCTAGCACGTGAGATGAATGCAACTTGGCCATAGTTTGAACATTCTTTGACATGGTCTTTCTTTGGGATTGGAATGAAAACTGACCTTTTCCAGTCCTGTCCTCACCATGAGTTTTCCAAATTTGCTGGCATATTGAGGGTAGCACTTTCACAGCATCATCTTTTTGAATTTGAAAT
>NW_011478945.1:4295-6689 GCF_000754665.1 Bison bison bison | reverse complement strand
CCGAGATTATTATGCTTGTAGAACATCTATGCTGAAATCCTGCTTTCTACTACCAGAAAGAGACAAACAGTTGTCTCCCTTAACAACAAACAGTTGTTAAGGACAGTGAGGGTTCTTTGTGGGCTTTATATGGAGGTAGAATAGGCTATTACCTATTGTATGTCAGGTGAGGGTCAACCTCCTACCTACAAATGTCACCTCCCCATCCCTACTGTGAGATGAAACTAATATGGCTTTATTCCATGATGTTTGTGTATGGCTTTTCTCACAAGGACCGTCAGCAAAAGAAATCTCCTAGTTAACTGGTACAGGTTACTGGTATCCACTTCAGACATACTGAATCAAAATTGCTAGAGACTGGTACCAAGCAGGCTCTTATACACAATAAAGTTTGAGGGGAAAAAATGAATGCCCTGAGAAAGGCTAATCATTTACCTTCAAAAACTAACATCTTATATCAGTTGAAACCTAGCTGAGTAGGCAGGAATAAACTCATGGATGGGCCCTGGAAAGTAAAAGATCTCTGAAAGGTGAATAGGAAAATATATAGATGAGATATAGAAAAGAAGAAAGGATATATGACAGGATCTTCCTACTTTGGTATTATGCGATGAGGGTAGAGTCTCAACATTGGAATTGTTCAGCTGCATTGGAAAAATATTGGAAGGAAATCACTCATTTTTTTTGTTGCTACTCAGAGCACCTATCTATTGTTTCATTGATACTCACAACACCCTTTTGACAGTATACTCATCCTCATTATAAAAGAGGAAATTAAGAAGAAAACAAGTTCTTCAATCAAATCATCCAACTGATGATTTGGGTAAGTTTCCAGCCCAAGTTTCTGCCTCCAATCTTCAACAATTTCATTCTTCCAATAATATCTTCTATAGGTCTAGGGAGGAGGTGTCATCAAATAAAACCTAGAGAATCAACTCTTACACTCAGTGATACACATTTTTTTTGCCCTCAAAGGGCCAATTTGCTGCACAAGTAAAGGACAATAAGAGGAATTAAATATGTAACAGAAGAGTTCAACCAATGTTTGGATGTCTTTTAAACTTTACCTGGTTTCTTGTGTTATCAATGAAGGGGAGACTAACGATTTTGATCTTTATACTTTAAGTATATTCTGTTCTTGTTTCCTAGGTTGTGAACCTCACCTCTTCATTTTGTCTGTGATGTCTTAATCATCTCCATGGCAACCATGTGACCTCAAACACAGACTAGAAAGCCAGAAAAAATACATTAACAACTAGCACAGCAATCAGATCCCCAGAACACTGCAGGATATGCACTGAGAATCAAGTTCACCAGTAAGTATTCCAATTCTGGCTAAGTATCCTCTAGAGCAGTACTTCTCAAACTTCAGTGAACACTCAAATCACCTAGAGAATCTTGTTAAAATGGAATACTGTTCCAGTAGGTCTGGAATGGGGCCTTAGAGTCCATATATCCAACAACCTCCCTAGTGATGCCAAAGCTGATGGTTCCCTGAGAGCTTTTGGAGTAGCAAGGGTAAAGAACTGTCATTATGCCCAAGTAGCTTAAGCATGGGAGAAGGCAATGGCACCCCACTCCAGTACTCTTGCCTGGAAAATCCCATGGATGGAGGAGCCTGGCAGGCTGCAGTCCATGTGGTCTCTAGGAGTCGGACACCACTGAGCGACTTCACTTTCACTTTTCACTTTCATGCATGGGAGAAGGAAATGGCAACCCACTCCAGTGTTCTTGCCTGGAGAATCCCAGGGATGGGGAAGCCTGGTGGGCTGCCATCTATGGCGTCCAACAGAGTCATACACAACTGAAGCGACTTAGAAGCAGCAGTAGCAGCTTAAGTATGTTTGTAGTCCTGGAGGAAGTGCTGTTTTAGACAGCATTCCTGCTGAACAAGCCACCTCTGATATTAACTAGTTGTCTGACCTTGGGTAAACATGTTTACCTCTCTGGGTCTGTTTTTATCCTCTGTGAAATTATGAATGTGGCCTGGATG
The DNA here is from genome assembly GCF_000754665.1 of Bison bison bison. Lineage (NCBI taxonomy): Eukaryota > Metazoa > Chordata > Mammalia > Artiodactyla > Bovidae > Bison > Bison bison. The sequence continues at coordinate 4,696 of NW_011478945.1, read as the reverse complement.
ATTTCTAAGATCACTTTGGATTATAAAATCAATGGATTATCTTATAAAGAAAGAAACTTTATAACCAAAGGCTTAGTCTGAGGGCAAATGTCCCTGTATTATCAAGAAGGGGAGTGGAGAAAGTAATCTACTATAACTTTTCCTTTATCTTAATTCCAAATCTTCTGTGTGTCCTAAGGTAATTCATTTCTTCTGAATATGCAAAACATTGGCATTCTTCATGAAGAACAGGCAACATTGAACGGTGAACAACAGTTTTGAGCATCTCTGAGCTCTCAGCATACCCTTGTGACCTCATAGCTAATAGATTTGGCTACTTGCTCATGACGCTGTCTCTGATGACAGCAAAACCACTGTCTGCCCACTGGTATTCAGTCCTGGTATTCAATTCTGCCTAGTCT
>NW_011478945.1:0-1435 GCF_000754665.1 Bison bison bison | reverse complement strand
TTCAATGGACAAAGGAGCCTGGCAGGCTACAGTCCACAAGGTCGCAAAGAGTCAGAAATGACTAAAGTGACTTAGCATACACACACTCTATGTTATGAGGAAAACTTTCCCTCTGCAGCAACATTACCTTCTTCCTCAGATTTCATTGCCTCTCAGAGCAGATAATTAAACCTGGACTATGAAGTTCTGTTCACCTCCTACTTCTAGAAGTCCCTTTTTGAGAAATTTCCAGTCAGGGATCTCTTGTACTCTATCTTGAGCCATCCAACAGCTAGACTGAGTGTATGAAAAGGATGCTGGGACAATGCTTTACTGCCTACTAGCTAGCAAGCATTTTGTTTACTACTTCAACATTATGTTATAGTGACACCATCCTCTTCAATTAGAATCAGTTAATTACTTAGCATAAAGAGAGTTACATGGATGAGTCCTATACCTAAGTGAATTTCTCTGAGAGTGAAACTAACTAAAATCTATAAAGAATAAATGTCATGTACCCTATTCAAAGATGCAGTCTGTAATTGAAAAGGCTTGGGGAATCCTCAGGTCCAACCAAGGTTGTAGTTTAGAGGGGCATATCTGCTACAGGTTAATACCACCAAACAAGAAAGAATCTAATCATTTTACAAGTCTGAAGAAGGAATTGTTAACATGAGAATCATTTGCTTGGGATCTAGTTATAGTGGGGGGAGCAGTTAAAGAGCCATAGGACATCAGTAATGTCTCCAGAGTCAGAGAGAGGATGTTGACCAGCAGATGATTTCGCAGGTCCATCTACAGTGGGACAGAGGCCCCAGGTCATCTCAATTTGTGCCATTAGTCATTAAGATTGCCACCTAACCCCCTTGTTCTGAGTCCGTGCTCTAAGATATAATCTGATTTTAATTACCTTCCCATATAAATTTTGTTATGGGGAGAAAATTTGCTAACAAATTGACAAAGTATTCTAGCCTTCTTGGCAGTTAATTTTCATTAAAAGAGAATAAATTGTTGTTTGGCTTATACATCAACTTCTGTGGTTTTAATAGCATCAATCCTCCAGATCCTAATCAACTCTGAGCACACTGGAAACAAAATAAGATTCTCACTGTGCAATGTCAGGATTCACAGTATGAACTACTGTGAATTCACTGAAGATTGTCCTCCCTGAGAGCCTTGCCTCAAATGTCTCCTTGTTTCTCTCTTTCTCATGTGTCTACAACTTTAACAATATTTCTAAATACCTATGGTTTTTTACTTCCCTGCACTTACTTCCACTCATCTCCAGCACCATGGTACCTGGCATAAGTAATTCCTCTTAAAATACCAGGTAGTTCAGTCTAACTATTAGAATATACTGCCCTGGATGAAGACACAACACATAACTGCAGACATGAGCCCCTGACACACACCTTTAGAGAGACAAGAGTATATGATTGACCTAATTCTCACCACC
>NW_011478944.1:13649-15204 GCF_000754665.1 Bison bison bison | reverse complement strand
TGGTGGGCATTTATCCTGTTCCTTTATCTGCTGGCTATTCCTCTGTCTCTTCATCTTGTTTAAATTGCTGAGTTTGGGGTGTCCTTTCTGTATTCTGGCAGTTTGTGGAATTCTCTTTATTGTGGCTTTTCCTCGCTGTGTGTGGGTTTGTACAGGTGGCTTGTCAAGGTTTCCTGGTTAGGGAAGCTTGTGTCGGTGTTCTGATGGGTGGAGCTGTATTCCTTCTCTCTTTTCAGTCGCGCTCCTTTCGAAGAGTTGGATTGCTTTTCTGGGTGCCTGATGTCCTCTGCTGGCATTCAGAAGTTGTTTTGTGGAATTTACTCGACGTTTAAATGCTCTTTTGATGAATTTGTGGGGGAGAAAGTGTTCTCCCCGTCCTACTCCTCCGCCATCTTGGCTCCTCCTAAAAATATTTTTATTGAAACTGTTTTGGTAGCAATACTCATACAGGCTACCTGAGGAAAATAAGGTGTTATTGTTCCAGACACTGGAGTCTTCTGGAACTGAAGGATAAAAAAACAAAAACAAACAAACAAAAAAACACAGTCATCTTGGGACAGACACCACAAGCCTTTCTTCACAAGGGCAGGAACTTGCTCTTGCCCTCACGGCAACTGTACTTCTCTTTGCAGGTCTCTTCTACTCTCCTTCCTCTTTATCAGTCAACTTCCTTTGGTATTTATCTTGATTATGGCCATAAACAATATGGATGCTTTACACAATGAGTGCTCCAGCCCACCTCACATCAAGACAAATCTCAATACTTCTTTCAACTTCTCTTATACTATAACTTCTATCTGTGTCATTTGTTTAGAATTTCCTGAATAGGGAATCTGGTTGGCCTGGGTTATTTTTTTAAAACAGACCTCAAGTCTAGGCATAAATCTTGGCAAGCCATGGATTCTCTTGGGTCAGCTTTATTCTTTTCCCTCCAGTCAACTGTGGTTAGAGGCTTGAAGTCAAGTGGTATTTAAGACATGATTGTTGTCTTTTGGCAGGGATGTAGGAGGGGTATTTTTCAGGAGAAGGTAGAGTGGCAATGGTAGACATAGATACTATAGAAATACAGAGATAATTCTTGCTTTTTGGTGGGCATTTCATATATTTCTCTCTAAACTCCTAATCTATTCAGATGGATAATATACAATATGGTTCAAATGACCTCATCATATTCAAACTTGTCACAAAATCAGTCTAAACATGAAATGGTTCTATTTTTAATGTTTTGAGTCATACCTAGACTTAAAAAAAAAACATTATCCTTGAAGATCAGAGAAAATAAAAAGCTCTGAATCTTAGGTTTTTCAACAATATCCTGTAAAGACCAATTTAAAATGCTTTTGTGTTGAGATAAAACATGAATGTATTATAGTAAAATCAGACTGTACTAATAAAACACAAAAAATAGGAAAGACTACTAGTACGAAGTATAGATATTTTAAATTTTTGCTATAAACATTTATGTTGTAAATTCTCATGTGAGGCTTTTGTCAGCAAATCTGGAGGGGATAGCTCACCCTTTAAGATTAATTATCTCTTTAAATATGAATTTTTT
>NW_011478944.1:9777-10205 GCF_000754665.1 Bison bison bison | reverse complement strand
GCCTCTTGATGAAAGTGCAAGAGGAGAGTGGAAAAGTTGGCTTAAAGCGCAACATTCATAAAACGAAGATCATGGCATCTGGTCCCATCACTTCATGGGAAATAGATGGGGAAACAGTGGAAAGTATCAGACTTCCTTTTTTCTGGGCTCAAAAATCACTTGAAGATGGTGATTGCAGCCATGAAATTAAAAGACGCTTACTCCTTGGAAGAAAAGTTATGATTAACCTAGATAGCATATTGAAAAGCAGAGGCATTACTTTGCTAACAAAGGTCTGTCTAGTCAAGGCTATGATTTTTCCACTTGTCATGTATGTATGTGAGAGTTGGACTGTGAAGAAGGCTGAAGGCCAAAGAACTGATGCTTTTGAACTGTGGTGTTGGAGAAGACTCTTGAGAGTCCCTTGGACTGCAAGGAGATCCAACCAG
>NW_011478944.1:8656-9677 GCF_000754665.1 Bison bison bison | reverse complement strand
GGCGTGCTGCGATTCATGGGGTCGCAAAGAGTCGGACATGACTGAGCGACTGTACTGAACTGAACTGAAGAGCTATACATTCAAACAAACAGGGTTATTTTCTAAGGCAAAACGCTCACTTTTCGAACTCAGAGTATTGATATTTATATGACATACTTACTTTATATAGTAGGAGATCAGTGTCTGGTTCTTTTGGTTTTCTACAATATGATAAGAATGAGATTCTCTGACAGTGGACACAGTGTGTGTGTGTGTAAAATTATGTGACTACTGAATCATAAACTGCACTAGTAACACTGAAATCTGGGAAAAGTATGTAATAGTTCTGGTTCATCTGGCCCATTACCATTCTTAGAAATTATTTTGCATGTCCTTCTGATGAGCAGGCAAACTATCATCTATGAAAACACATAGATGTTTTTAATATATGTTAAAAATTTGTCTGATTAACATTCTGAATCAGACCAATTTCAGCCTAGGGTTTCCTAAGGTGTGTTCTGTGGCTTAAAACTTATTATGAAATCTTCATAGGTCACATATATATTTATTATAAAAGATTTGAAGAGTCCTCCAGTAAGGAAACCATTTAATTGCTCCCTAAATGTATTTGATCATGAAATCCCTCTTAATATCCTGATGAATTACTTTCCTCCCAAGAACACACTTTGGGAAAGAGGTTAACCATGGTACTGAAAGGGATTTCATAGATCAGTATTATAGCTCTCTACCCCTGCAGCATTGAAGAAGTATTTATTAAGCTCCTATCCAATTATAGGCATTCTTCTAGATGCTTTGGGTAGTTCAGTGAAAAAGTTTCCTTCCTTCCTGCTACTAACTTTTATGATTGTTGAATTTATTTACATAAGCCATTCTTTAATATATTTATGTGTTCAATTCCCAAGCTACCTTGGAGGGAATATATTTTATATATTGGTATTTTCATTTTTTGCCAATCAGGTTGGTGAAAATCTGTATCTCCCACATGCTCACAATGACTATTACTACTACTGTAGGTACTGTT
>NW_011478944.1:4421-5986 GCF_000754665.1 Bison bison bison | reverse complement strand
ATATTATAACTGAAAATTTTCACCCTTTGACCAATATCTCCCCTTTTTCCTACTCCCAGCCTCTAGTAAGCACTATTGTATTCTCTGCTACTATTAGTTTGACATTTTTTTTTTAAGCTTCTTCTTATAAAGTGAGATCAGGTGATATTTGTCTTTATTGTTTGGCTTATTTCACTAGCATAATGTTCTCCAACTTCAGCCATGTGATTCTTCTTTTTTAACACTTATTTTATATCTAATATACATGTAGATGCCACATTTTCTTTATTCATTCATTGATGAACATTTGTTTCTATATATTGGCTACTGTAAATAATGGTGCAGTCAAGATGGATATCTCTTTGAGATACTGTTTTTATTTGCTTCAGACATCCACCCATAAGTGGAATATTTTTGATGTCTATTATTTGCCAGGCACTGAAAGATGTGGCAGGAATGTAACAGTGAACAATAGAGGTACAGTCCTTGACTTTGTGGAACTTACTTTCTAGGAGGATGGCAAATATGAAACACATAATTGCATAAGGAACTCATTATTTCCCATCATGAAAAATTCAACAGAGGAGTGTAGAGTGAGATCCTAAGCTAGTCCGAGGCACTTGCCAGATTGTGTTGCTTTGAGTAAACTGCAAAATGAAGATTAAACGAGAAGAAAGAGGGAAACTAGAAGAAAGAGGGAAGAAGGATCAAAGTTCACCTCAGGCACATGGAGTAACATGTGCAAAGACCCTGAAACAGGAAGAAGCATGGGATATCAGTGGAAAGTAAAGAGAGCCAATCTGGCTGGAACTCAGAAAAAGGTGAGAGATACGAGATGACTGTTGAGTTCAGCAGGGCCTTTTAGAACACGTTTAAAATCTTGGAGTGGATTTTTAAAGCAATAGGAAATCATGGAAGTTTTAGGTAGAGAAGAACATGATCAGATTTGAATTTTTAAAAGTTTACCCTACTGGTAGTGTGGGGCGTGAACTGGGGAGGAACAAGAATGAAGGAGGTGGCCAGCTGGGATCTACTGTAGTAGCCTAGGGAAGAGATTATGGGGGCAGTCCAGATTTAGAGGTGGATATATTTACAATATATCCTTGAGATAAATCTGGCAAGAGTTGCTAATGAATTGGTTTAGGGTGAAAGACAGTAATATATTAAAAAGATGATAAATGATTGTATATTAAGTTTTTGACTTGAGAAACTGATGAGAAGTTGGGAACATTTCCAAGCTAGGGAACACTGGGTGAAGAGGTTTGGGAGTAATGTTGAAATATTCAGGAATTTAGTACTGGATACGGCCAGAAGAGAGAGGGTTGGATATATGGATTTGGAGTTCAAGGAAAGGTATGGGAGAGAGAGCATTAAATTGAAGTTTGTAAAAATTTTTATGGTTTGGAGGAACATCATATCCCACAGTTGAATAAACTTCTGAATACAAGGTAAATGTTCAGAGAATTGTGGTTTCTCAATTCAAGAAATCTTTAAATAAAAAAATAATGTCACAATGATTTAACAGATTAGTCAGTTTGTAGGTATCCATCAACTCATTGTACTGTGATTTATCCACAAAAAATATT
>NW_011478944.1:0-332 GCF_000754665.1 Bison bison bison | reverse complement strand
TTTTCTACACTTTACAGAGGAGGAAAAAAAGCTTAAAAAGGTTGCAGTTTGCTCAAGATCACACTGCTGGTAAATTTCCAAAAGTCCATTGTATACTAAAAGGAGAATCAGTAGTTCTGACACTCAGAATTAAACCATATTAATTGAAATAACTGGGAAAACTTGGTTGTAGACCTTGCTTGGCCATTAACCAGCTGTGTGAATTTCTAGGGTTAGGAACTTAATCTCTCAGAGCCTATTTCCTTGGTTTTGAATATAGGCAGGATAAACTAAATAACCTTTCCAGTGTTGTCTAAACAAAAAATCACGTATTCTAGGTGTACATGGGTGAG
>NW_011478943.1:32816-35028 GCF_000754665.1 Bison bison bison | reverse complement strand
CATCTCCTACTCCATCCCACCTCTCTAGGTTGATACAGAGCCCCTGCATCAAAAACAACAAAATAAAACAGCATCAAATTCAGCAGAAACCAGTTTTCATGAACATGTCTGGTTAACAGATCAGCAATCAGAGGGAGTTAGTTGCTCAGTTCTGTCTGACCATGTAACATTTCACAAATGACAATTATGTGTCATCATCCCTGTTGCAAGCATGGGTATCTTTCTTCCCGCCTATGCTGGGAGGTCTTTAGGGGCTGGAACCTCTGTCCTACTTGAGTTTCCAGAGCCATACAGCAAATTCTCACTGGCTATCTATTTGACATATGGTAGTGTAAGTTTCCATGTTACTCTCTCCATACATCTCACCCTCTCCTCCCCTCTCCCCATGCCCATAAGTCTGTTCTCTATGTCTATTTCTCCATTGCTGCCCTGTAAATAAATTTTCCATACCATTTTTCTAGACTCTGCATATATGATTTAGAAGATGACATTTATCTTTCTCTCTCTGACTTACTTTGCTCTGCATAATATGGTATACGGGATGGAGATTCCTTAAACAAACAAACAAAATACTAGGAATAAAACCACCATCTGACCCAGCAATGCCACTCCTAGGCCTATGCACTGAGAAAATCAAATATGAAAGAGACTGTATCCTCCTTCATTTTAAATGCTAACACCTGAGATATGAACTGGGAAGGTGAATGTTTTGAAAGGACACTTCCTTTCTGAGAGCATGGGAGCAGCAGAACTAAACTTTAGGGAGAAGCAGATCCCTCCTAGGCCAATGAGATAACTCTGCTCACCTCTTCAGATGCCTAAGCCCTCACTGCCCCTCAACCAAGACCTCAGAAGGTTTTGCAATGAGGCTCTTTTAAAAGGTGATTCATGTGAACTGAGGTAATGGGGTGGACCCTCATTTAATCTGACTGGGGTCCTTCTGGAGACTAGCACAGAGACATGCACAAACAACCAGCTGAGGACACCAGGAGGTGGGTGCCTGCAAGTCATGGAGGGAGACCCAACCCTGTTGTCATGTGAAGCTTCAACTTGGGCCTACAGAGAAAGCGCCTGTTGCAGATTCTGCCCAGTCTCAGGCTGGTTGTTACAGTAGTCCACGAAACTGCTACACCAGGCCATTGAGGTCCCCAGGTCTCCTTGGCAGGAAAGCAGACTGCTCAGGGAACAGACTATCATCAGCTGCGACAGATGAGGTTGGAGATCTTGACCTCCCAAACAGTGGGAGGTGCTGAACCTCCCAAAACAGTAGGCATTGGCTCTGAGAACATGATGAGTGAGGTGGCCACTCTTCTGAGAACAAGGCTGAAGCCTAGCAGACACTGTGGGTTTTCTGTTTCTGTGGACCCAGGATCAGCTCAGCTCAAACACCCCCTGTCTCCCCAGGAACCCCAGCCAGAAGGCAGCTGAGCTTCCCCGGTGATGCAGTGGTATAAAGACTATGCCTGCAATGCAGGAGATGTGGGTTTGATCCTTGGGGTGGGAAAATTCCCCCAGAGGAGTGCATGGCAACCCACTCCAGTATTTTTGCCTGGAGAATCACACGGACAGAAGGGCCTGGCAGGCTGTTACAGTCGATGGGGTTGCAAAGAGTCACACACAACTGAGCACATACACAGAAGCCACCCCACCTTCTTTCTTCAAAGAATCTGAAGCACTGTATAACATTTCATAAATTGGCAATTATTAATCACCGCCCTAGTTTTAAGCATGAGTGTCTTTCCTTCCCTCTTACACTGGGAGGTCCTTTGGGAGTGGAACCTCTGTCCTAGTTGATCTGGAACCAAAACTTTGGACCTCAGAAAAATGTTCTCAATTTGGAGAGCTGGTGGGGGAGAATGGATTCATGTATATGTAGGGCTGAGTCCCTTCACTGACCATCTGAAACTATCACATTGTTAACTGGCTATGGTGAAAGTAAAGTCTCTCAGCCATGTCCAACTTTGCAATCCCATGGACTGTAGCCCACCAGTTTCCTCCATCTGTGGGATTTTCCAGGCAAGAGTACTGGAATGTGTTGTCATTCCCTTCTGCAGTGGATCTTCCCATCCCAGGGATCAAATCTGGGTATTTTGCATTGCAGGTGGATTCTTTACAATTTGAGCCAACAGGAAAGCACTAACAGGGACTAGTGGACACATATTGCTCTGAGTCTGTCAGAGTTCAATGAGGACTGTGTGTGTGTCTGTTAGTC
>NW_011478943.1:31745-32716 GCF_000754665.1 Bison bison bison | reverse complement strand
GCAAGCTGCTGAGTGAAGAGACGGTGCACACTTGCTTCTCTTCCTGCAATTTAGGACGGAGCTAGCCTCACCATGGGCAACTTCTGATTGGGGAAAGGGCACAACTGAGCCTTTAAGTACCTGATGCATGTCAAACATTCTTCCAACAGACAAGAACAGTAAATGCTCTTATGGAACAACAAATACTAATGAAAACTCAGAAAGTTATGTATAACACAAAACTTCTGATGACTCAGATAATTAATGAGGAAAAAAATCCATGAGTGACAAAAATGCAGAAGGTATTGACTTGATAATTGCTCATGAACTGAAACATTAAATGGGTGAATCCATCCCACCTTGGGAATAAAGAGATTATAAGACCAAGACTGTACCTCATACAGTTTCTCAAAATCCTCATAAGAAAGCTTCTGGTCACATGAATTTCATTTTCAGATGGATTTTTCTATGCTTTAATATCCAGAATGTCTTTCATCTTCCTTCACAGGCAATTAATGAAGGGAGAAAACTAGTCAGACTGCAGGCAAAAGAAAGAGAGGCTCAGAAAAGCAATAGCCTCACACTGTGTGAGAACTTTTTGCAAATCTGTAACTGGAAAGAGTGGGAAGGGAGTTGGTTTACTGGGGCAGTCCTGCACCCTGAGAGGAGTAAATGTTTCTCATCCTATTTTAGTTCATATATATATATGAACTACATATTTATTTATTTATTTATTTAATATACATTTATTAATTTTAATTGGAGGCTAATTACAATATTTTAATTGGAGGCTAGTTACTTTACAATATTGTATTGGTTTTGCCATACATCAACATGAATCCACCACGGGTGTACACGTGTTCCCCATCCTGAACCCAACTCCCACCTCCCTCCCTATACCACCCCACTGGGTCATCCTAGTTCAATAGCCCCAAGCATCCTGTATCATGCATCAAACCTGGACTGGTGATTTGTTTCACATACGATATTAT
>NW_011478943.1:29410-30144 GCF_000754665.1 Bison bison bison | reverse complement strand
GACAAAGATAAGGGATCCACAGGTGCATGGATTTATCTCTGGGCTTTCTATTTTGTTCCATTGATCTATATTTCTGTCTTTGTGCCAGTACCATACTGTCTTGGTGACTGTGGCTTTATAGTATAGTCTGAAGTCAGGAAGATTGACTCCTCCAGTTCCATTCTTTCTCAAGATTGCTTTGGCCATTTAAGGTGTTTTATATTTCCATACAAATTGTGAAATTACTTGTTCTAGCACTGTGAAAAATACCATTGGTAGATTGATAGGTATTGCATTGAATCAACAGATTACTTTGGGTATTATACTAATTTCCACTATGTTGAATCTTCTGATCCCTGAACACGGTATATTTCTCCCTCTATTAGAGTTCTCTTTGGTTTCTTTCACCAGTGTTTTATAGCTTTCTATATAAAGGTCTTTAGTTTCTTTAGGTAGATATATTCCTAAGTATTTTATTCTTTTCGTTGCAATGATGAATGGGATTCTTTCTTTAATTTCTCTTTCTATTTTCTCATTTTTGGTGTATAGGGATGCAAGGGATTTCTGTGTGTTGATTTTATATTCTGCAACTTTATAAAATTCATTGATTAGTTCTAGTAATTTTCTGGTGGAGTCTTTAGGGTTTTCTATGTAGAGGATCATGTCATCTGCAAACAGTAAGACTTTTACTTCTTTTCCAATTTGGATTCCTTTTATTTCTTTTTCTGCTCTGATTGCTGTGGCAAAAACATCCA
>NW_011478943.1:26541-29310 GCF_000754665.1 Bison bison bison | reverse complement strand
GCTGTGGGTTTGTCATATATAGCTTTTATTATGTTGAGGTATGTTCCTTCTATTCCTACTTTCTGGAGAATTTTTATCATAAATGGATGTTAAATTTTGTCAAAGGCTTTCTATGGATCTATTGAGATAATCATATGGCTTTTATTTTCCAATTTGTTAATGTGGTGCATTACATTGATTAATTTGCGGATATGAAGAATTCTTGCATCCCTGTGATAAAGACCACTTGGTCATGATGTATGATCTTTTTAATGTGTTGTTAGATTCTGATTGCTAGAATTTTGTTAAGGATTTTTGCAACTATGCTCATCAGTGATATTGGTCTGCAGTTTTCTGTATTTCTGGCATCTTTGTCAGGTTTTGGTATTAGGGTGATGGTGTCCTCATAGAATAAATTTGGAAGTTTCCCTTCCTCTGCAATTTTCTGCAAGAGTTAGAGTAGGATAGGTGTTAGCTCTTCTCTAAATTTTTGGTAGAATTCAGCTGTGAAGCCATTTGGACCTAGGCTTTTGTTTGCTGGAAGATTTCTGATTACAGTTTCAATTTCTGTGCTTGGGCTGGGTCTGTTAAGATTTTCTATTTCTCCCTGGTTCAGTTTTGAAAACTTGTAATTTTCTAAGAATTCTTCCATTTCTTCCAGGTTGTCCATTTTATTGGCATATAATTGCTGATAGTAGTCTCTTAGGATCCTTTGTATTTCTGTGTTGTCTGTTGTGATCTCTCCATTTTCATTTCTAATTTTATTGATTGATTTTTATCCCTTTGTTTCTTGATGAGTCTAGCTAATGTTTTGTCAATTTTATTTGTCTTCTCAAAGAACCAGCTTTTGGCTTTGTTGAATTTTGCTATGGTCTGCTTTGTTTCTTTTGTATTTATTTCTGCACTAATTTTAAAGATTTCTTTCCTTCTACTAACACTGGTGTTCTTCATTTCTTCCTTTTTTAGTTGCTTTAGGTGTAGAGTTAGGTTATTTATATGACTTTTTTATTGTTTCTTGAAGTATGCCTGTATTGCTATGAACCTTTTCCTTAGCACTGCTTTTACAGTGTCTCAGAGGTTTTCGGTTGTTGTGTTTTCATTTTCATTCATTTTCATGCATGTTTTTATTTGTTTTTTGATTTCTCCCCTGAATTGTGGGTTGCTCAGTAGCGTGTTGTTCAGCCTCCATATATTGGAATTTTTAATAGTTTTTCTCCTGTAATTGACATCTAATCGTACTGCATTGTGGTCAGGAAAGATGCTTGTAATGATTTCAATTTCTTTGAGTTTACCAAGCCTAGATTTATGGTCCAGGGTGTGATCTATCCTGGAGAAGGTTCCCTGTGCACTTGAGAGAATGGTGAAATTCATTGTTTTGGGGTGAAATGTCCTTTAGATATCAATTAGGTCTAACTGGTCTATTGTCTCATTTAAAGTTTGTGTTTCCTTGTTAATTTTCTGTTTAGTTGATCTATCCATAAGTATGAGTGGGGTATTAAAGTCTCCCATTATTATTGTGCTATTGTTAATTTCCCCTTTCACACTTGTTAGCATTTGTCTTACATATTGTGGTGCTCCTATGTTGAGTGCATATATATTTATAATTGTTATATCTTCTTTTTGAATTGATCCTTTGATCATTATGTAGTGTCCTTCTTTCTCCCTTTTCACAGCCTTTGTTTTAAAGTCTATTTTATTTGATATGAGTATTGCTACTCTTGCTTTCTTTTGTTCTCTATTTGCATGGACAATCTTTTTCTAGCCCTTCACTTTCAGTCTGTATGTGTCCCCTGTTTTGAGGTGGATGTCCTGTAGACAACATATTTAGGGGTCTTGTTTTTGATTCCATTCAGCATGTTTTTGTCTTTTGGTTGGGACATTCAACCCATTTAGGTTTAAAATAATTATAAGTATGATCCCGTTGCCATTTACTTTATTGTTTTGGGTTCGAGTTTATACACCTTTTTTGTGTTTCCTGTCTAGAGAAGATCCTTTAGTATTTGTTGGAGAGCTGGTTTGGTGGTGCTGAATTCTCACAGCTTTTGCTTGTCTGTAAAGCTTTTGATTTCTCCTTCATATTTGAATGAGATCCTTCCTGGTACAGCAATCTGGGCTGTAGGTTATTTTATTTCATCACTTTAAGTATGTCCTACTATTCCCTTCTGACCTGAAACATTTCTATTGAAAGCTCAGCTGCTATCCTTATGGGAATCCCCTTGTATGTTATTTGTTGTTTTTCCCTTACTGCTTTTAATATTTGTTCTTTGTGTTTGACTTTTGTTAATTTGATTGATATGTGTCTTGGTGTGTTTCGCCTTGGGCTTATCCTGTTTGGGACTCTCTGGGTTTCTGGGACTTGGGTGATTATTTCCTTCCCCATTTTAGGGAACTTTCCAACTATTATCTCCTCAACTATTTTCTTATGGTCTTTCTTTTTGCCTTCTTCTTCTGGGACTCCTATGATTCGAATGTTAGGGCACTTATTACTATCCTGGAGGTCTCTGAGATTGTCCTCATTTCTTTTAATTCGTTTTTCTTTTTCCTGCTCTGATTCATTTATTTCTACCATTCTATCTTCTACTTGACTAATTCTATGTTCTGCCTCTGTTATTCTAGTATTTGTTGCCTACAGAGTGTTTTTTGATCTCATTTATTGCTTTATTCATTATATACTGACTTTTTTTTTTATTTCTTCTATGTCCTTGTTAAACCTTTCTTGCATTTCTCAATCCTTGTCTCCAGGCTATTTATCTGTGATTCCATTTTGATTTCAAGATTTTGGATCATTTT
>NW_011478943.1:24607-24948 GCF_000754665.1 Bison bison bison | reverse complement strand
TCCCCCTTGACTTCTTCACCAAGGTAAATAATTTATCCAGCATTTTTCACTCTCACGGCAAAAATAGTTGCAAACGAGGCAGCTTTGAAGGCCTCTGGTCTGTACTTTTGACCCCATCAAATTTCTCCCATGAGGAAATCTTTATTAGGCTTGAACCTGGTGAAGCTGGCCCTAGGGACCCAGGAATACAGCTGCCTGCCAGTGGTGTATAGTGTATCATGTATTACATGTGATGAGTTGTGCCTCAAACACATTTTGCGTTACGGACATGCATGATCCTTTTATTGCCATCCTCTGTTTAACAGTCAAGAGAGTGCTGGGCATTGGCAGTTGCAGAGGAC
>NW_011478943.1:24330-24507 GCF_000754665.1 Bison bison bison | reverse complement strand
AGTGGCTGCAACTTATTGCTTCCCCGTCGCTTGGTTTTCTGGGTGTACAATCAGCGCACCTTCTCAGGCGGATGTTGTCTGTCCAGAACCCCAAGAAGTCTTAGTTAGCAAAGAAGCCTGCTTACAGTTTAGTAGATAGTGTCTCTCTGGGGCTGGGATTGACCCCTTCCAGCTCTG
>NW_011478943.1:22201-23162 GCF_000754665.1 Bison bison bison | reverse complement strand
AAAAAAAAAAAAAAAAGACAAAAGAGGGAGGGATGGAGCTTCATCCTGGGAAGGGAGTCTTAACAAGAGAGAAGTTTCCAAACACCGGGAAACACTCTCACTGCCGAGTCTGTGCTGAGCCTTGGAAGCACAGAGGGCAACATAACAGGGAGGAAAAATAAATAATTAAACCCACAGATTACGAGCTCAACGGTAACTCCCCCAGTGGAGAAGCAGCGCAGACGCCTGCACCCACCACTAGCAAGCAAGGGGCTGGTCAGGGAGGCACGGGCTGCATTGCTTAAAGTAAGGAACTGGCCTGAATGCCCCGAGCACTATCTGACTGAACTAACTTGGGCTAGCAAACCAGACTGTGGGATAACTACCATGCAAAAAGCCAGCCCTAACCTAAGACACTGCCAGGCCCACACACAGAACAAAAGACTGAACAGAGATAGCCGGCTGCAGACCATCCCCCTCCAGTGATAGGCAGCCAGAACTGGAAGGGGTCAATCCCAGCCCCAGAGAGACATTATCTACTAAACTGTAAGCAGGCTTCTTTTCTAACTAAGACTTCTTGGGGTTCTGGACAGACAACATCCGCCTGAGAAGGTGTGCTGATTGTACACCCAGAAAACCAAGTGACGGGGAAGCAATAAGTTGCAGCCACTGCACTCACCAAACATCTCATCACCTGAGCTGCTCGGACCTGGGAAGGGCACAAAACGCAGGCCCAACTGAGTCTGTGCCTCTGAGGACTACGCAAGTGCCTGAACCTGAGCAGCTTAGACTTGAGAGGTGCATGCAGCTCAGGGCCAGCCTTGGATGGTTCCTGGAACAACCTGAGCCTGAGCAGTGTGGGCAGGGAGGGTACACGCCCTGTGAGTGGGGGCAGGCCCAGTGTGGCTGAGGAACTGCGAGCACACACCCGTGTTATTTGTTTGCAGTGTCCCTCCCTCCCCACAGCGCGACTGAACAAGTG
>NW_011478943.1:19907-20363 GCF_000754665.1 Bison bison bison | reverse complement strand
GAGGGAATAGTAGGACATACTTAAAGTGATGAAATAAAATAACCTACAGCCCAGATTACTGTACCTAGCAAGGATCTCATTCAAATATGAAGGAGAAATCAAAAGCTTTTCAGACAAGCAAAAGCTGAGCGAATTCAGCACCATTAAACCAGCTCTCCAACAAATACTAAAGGATCTTCTCTAGACAGGAAACACAAAAAAGTTGTATAAACTCGAACCCAAAACAATAAAGTAAATGGCAACAGGATCATACTTATCGATAATTACCTTTAACGTAAATGGGTTGAATGCCCCAACCAAAAGACAAAGATTGGCTGAATGGATAGAAAAACAAGACCCCTACATATGTTGTCTGCAAGAGACCCACCTCAAAACAGGGGACACATACAGACTGAAAGTGAAGGGCTGGAAAAAATATTTTCCATGCAAAATAGAGACCAAAAAGAAAGCAGGAGT
>NW_011478943.1:19238-19807 GCF_000754665.1 Bison bison bison | reverse complement strand
AGACCATCCCCATGGAAAAGAAATGCAAAAAAGCAAAATGGTTGTCTCAGGAAGCCTTACAAATAGCTGTGAAAAGAAGAGAAGCAAAAAGCAAAGGAGAAAAGGAAAGATATAAGATTCTGAATGTAGAGTTCAAAAGAATAGCAAGAAGAGATAAGAAAGCCTTCTTCACCAATCAATGCAAAGAAACAGAGAAAAACAACGGAATGAGAAAGACTAGAGATCTATTCAAGAAAATCAGACATACCAAAGGAACATTTCATGCAAAGATGGGCTCGATAAAGGACAGAAATTGTATGGACCTAACAGAAGCAGAAGGTATTAAGAGGAGATGGCAAGAATACACAGAAGAAATGTACAAAAAAGATCTTCACGACCCAGATAATCATGATGGTGTGATCACTGACCTAGAGCCAGATATCCTGGAATGTGAAGTCAAGTGGGCCTTAGAAAATATCACTACGACAAAGCTAGTGGAGGTGATGGGATTCCAGTTGAGCTATTCCAAATCCTGAAAGATGATGCTGTGAAAATGCTGCACTCAATATGCCAGCAAATTTGGAAAACTC
>NW_011478943.1:18179-18719 GCF_000754665.1 Bison bison bison | reverse complement strand
GCAGAGACATTACTTTGCCAACAAAGGTTTCGTCTAGTCAAGGCTATGGTTTTTCCAGTGGTCATGTATGGATGTGCGAGTTGGACTGTGAAGAAGGCTGAGTGCTGAAGAATTGATGCTTTTGAACTGTGGTGTTGGAGAAGACTCTTGAGAGTCCCTTGGACTGCAAGGAGATCCAACCAGTAAATTTTGAAGATCATCCTTGGGATTTCTTTGGAAGGAAAGATGCTAAAGCTGAAACTCCAGTACTTTGGCCACTTCATGTGAAGTGTTGGCTTATTGGAAAAGACTCTGATGCTGGGAGGGATTGAAAACAAAAGAAGGGGAAGACAGAGGATGAGATGTCTGGATGGCATCACTGACTTGATGGACATGAGTCTGAATGAACTCCGGGAATTGGTGATGGACAGGGAGGCCTGGTGTGCTGCAATTCATGGGGTCACAAAGAGTTGGGCACGATTGAGCGACTGATCTGATCTGATGAACCCAACATAGGAGCACCACAATACATGTATGAAAGGGGAAATTAAGAATAACATA